>NC_134874.1:4202500-4305000 GCF_049852395.1 Peromyscus maniculatus bairdii | reverse complement strand
TCTAGAGGAGTCATCCTCGCTCAGCAAAAGCTGAGCTGGCATTGGGTCGTGAGGCCCCTACCGGTCCTGAGGTCCTGTCCCCAGTCACCTCCCTTCTCTGGTTCTCAGTCTATGGACCACATCCACCTTCTCCCCTCCGCCCACCTCCCATTGCTGTAAGCAGAACACATCCTTTCAACCGGCGTTTAACCTGTCCATACCTCAATAACACCACAGCCTGTGGTACATTCCTGCTTCTGTGGGGGGACCAGAGACAATGTGGCTGTTGTTCCTCAGGTGCCATCTCCCTCCTGTTTGAGACAGGGTCCCTCACACGGCCAAGAACTTGCCGAGTGAGCTACGGTAGTTGTCAAGTGAGCCCCAGGGTTCCACCTGTCTCGGGCTCCCCAGAACTGGGGATTACCAACACGTGTCCCCACACCTGGCTTTTTAGAACCTGGGTTTAGCTGCTCAAACGTGGGCCCCCTCTTATTCTTGAGGCGAGCACTTCAGTGACAGCCACCTCTGAGGGGTCCCTGTATCTTGCGATGCTGTGGGCTCATAGTCCTCTTGTGAGAGAAGACACGCCGGCGACCTCATCACAACAGGGGTGAGAACCACATGACCCTTGTCCCATTCTGGAGCCAGCATCGGGCACACCACCAGCCCTGGGTCAACACTCAGTGAAATCACCAGTCTTTTCAAGACACGGTCTACACAGGGATACCTTCGGTCCCCATGGCAACCCCGTGAGGTAGCAACTCCCATCTCTACTTAAAGTCTGCGAAACTGACCCAGAGTGATGAAGTAACCTACTCAGGGTCACACAGCTCGTGAACAGAGTGGCTAAGGAGAGCCAAAGCCAGGACAGTCTGAGTGACACTGAGCTCTCTTCTGAGGGGACCCCTCTGTCTGAAGAACCCTCAATGCTACCCTGTGACGATCACAGATCATCAAGCTTTGGTTTTCAGCCTGGACTCAAGGAATTAGGGCCAGAGGCTCAGATGGAGAGGGAGAGAGAACATGACCAAGCATCCTGGAGTCACAGGCCCTTGCGTAGGGTCCCTGACAGGGCAGATCTCGCTAGACAGCTGTTTCTTCAAAGTTCTTCCCTTCCTTAAGTAGCAAACTTAGATAAAACAAATGTCTCCGGCTATTTTGGTAAATTATAAGCTATATATATACATACACACCTATATATATTATATATTTAAATGCCAAGAATTCCGAGCAGCGGGAGCCAGCCTGCCTTCGGCCCACCATATATTCAGCATATGCTGCTGATATTTGCTTTTCTTTCATAACCCCCTCCTCAGGAAATCTTGGCTCATACACTTGATAAACATTTTTTTTTTTTTGAGCCCAACAGACTCAAAATATAGCCTGGCTGGCTGCATCTAATTTAACGTCATCAAAGGTCTCTTTTTCATATCTATCCGAAGACAAGTTGTAACAATCAAGGTTGCTTCTCAAAGGTCACCAGGGAGGAACTGCTGTGAACAGAGTCTGCAGGGTCTGTTCAGCCTCATGTTGGACCCACCAGTCCATCGCTCCCATTTCACGAAGTCATGTACGAGCATGCAGCACAACGCTAACTCGACTCGGTACTCAGGAAATACGTGGAACGGAAGCAACCTGACATGCCAGTTAAAAAGGCCCCAAATTGCCAGGCAGTGGTGGCACACGCCTTTAATCCCAGCACTCAGGAGGCAGAGGCAGGTGGATCTCTGTGAGTTCGAGGCCAGCCTGGGCTACAGAGTGAGTCCCAGGACAGCCCGAGCTACCCAGAGAAACCCTGTCTCAAAAAAACAAAAACAAAACATACACACACACACACACACACACACACACACACACACACACACACACACAAAAAAAAAAAAAAGCCAAAAATTAATGAATCCAAAAGGAAAAGAAAATGGTTTTCTCCTCTCAGGAGACCCCATTCCCCTCCAACTCTCCACCTTAGGACAATGCCTCAAATGTCGATTCAGGAGCCAAGACCTGATATTCTTTTTTAGGGAGTGTTAGGGCTTGAACCCATGACCTGGCTACCCGTAGGCAGGAACCATACCACTGAGACACAGTTCAGCCTAGGTTCTGCAAGCTCCTGAAGGAAGCAGAAAGCCTGGTTCAGGACCGCACTGAAGTCTCAGTGTCCTGTTCTCTCTCACACATGTACCAAGAAGCCCCACTGGGTTCCCGTTGGCCAGCACAGACCAGCTTGTGTGGAGGCATGTGATGCTGACGTGGGGAAGCATGCATAATGTAATGCATGCTGTCTGGTTGGGGTAGGAATGGCCCCCATGGACTCCTGTTTGAGTGCTTGGCCTGCAGGGAGTGGCACTCTTAGGAGGCGTGGCCTTGTTGGAGGAGGTGTGTCCCTGTGGGGGCCGGGCTTGGAGGTCTCACATATGTTCAAGCAGTGCTCAGTGTGAGACAGTTCACTTCCTGTGGCCTGTGGATCAAGATGTGGAACTCTGAGCTCCTCCAGCACCATGTCTGCCTGCACACCACCGTGTCCTGCCATGATGATAATGGACTGAACCTCTGAACTGTAAGCCAGCCCAATTAAATGGTTTCCTTTGTAAGAGCTGCTGTGGTCATGGTGTCTCTTCCCAGCAATAGAAACCCTAACTAAGACGCATGTCTATTGCAGAAAAAACATGCACAGAACTATTTTGATATCTTGGAGGACACTGAATAACATGCGGCCACCATCATATCCCTCCCCAAAGCTTTGTTTCTTCCCCCTTCTCATGCTCTGTGCTCATTAACCCTGATCCTTGAGCTAGACGTGGGGGCCACACCCCTGTAGTTCCAGGCAACAGTTCCGAGGCAGAAGCATGATGAGCTCAAAGCCAGCCTGAGCGACTTAAAGAGACTTGGTCTCAAAAACAAAGAGCAAACAGTAGAACAGATAATAAAGCCATTCACTCCCCATGTCTCGCCTTCCAGTCCCTGTGAACCAGGGTTCTACCGTTTATCTCTGAAGTTGCCTGTTCTGGGTCCCCTCCTCAAAGTAGACTCACAAAGGGCTCGGCCTGTGTCTATTTATTCTCCTAGTGTAATGCTTTTAGGATTTCTCTAAGCTGTACAGTGTCAGAATTTGCTTCCTTTCTAAGGCTGTTTAATATTCCACTGTATGGATGTACCACAGTTTATCTATCCACCCACCAACACACACTTGGGTTGTTTCCACTTTTAATTAGTGTGATGGCACATTGCACGTTGTGACATATGTTCTTTTTTTTTTTTTTTTTTTAAGATTTATAATGTATACAATGTTCTGCCTGCATGTACGCCTGCATGCCAGAAGAGGGCACCAGGTCTCATTACAGATGGTTGTGAGCCACCCTGTGGTTGCTGGGAATTGAACTCAGGGCCTCTGGATGAGCAGCCAGTGCTCTGGACTGCTGAGCCATCTCTCCAGCCCGTGACACACAGCCTTTTTTTTTTTTAATGGTTTTTCAAGACAGGGTTTCTCACTCTGTAGCCCAGGCTAGCCTCGAACTCACAGAGACCTGCCTGCCTCTGCCTCCCGAGTGCTGGGATTAAAGGAGTGCACCACCACCACCACCACCACCACCCAGCTTCTGTGACATACATTCTTTTTTTTTTTTTTTTTTTTTTGGTTTTTCGAGACAGGGTTTCTCTGTGTAGCTTTGCGCCTTTCCTGGAGCTCACTTGGTAGCCCAGGCTGGCCTCGAACTCACAGAGATCCGCCTGGCTCTGCCTCCCGAGTGCTGGGATTAAAGGCGTGCGCCACCAACGCCCGGCTACATACATTCTTAAATGAACAATCCACACATAGGTAAGTCCCTCCCCTCCTGAAGAATGTTCCAGTTTTAGATACACACAAACCAAACTGCCAGCAGCTTGCTATCCCAGAAGAGACATGTCTGGGAATGGAAACTCTGAAGATGGCTGAACCAAAGCCTAGGGAAGCCGCTTGCTGTCAGACATGGGGTGAGCTCCCCGCCCCTCCAGGCTTAGGTGTCCCCCTCGATAAAATGGGGAGAGCGAAAGTTAAATAACTCACTCAAACCCGGGCCTGACATGTGACAAGTTTTTGTCAGTCCACATCACAGTCACTCATAGCAACCATCATCTGTACAAGTGTGGATCCCTGTCATGAATCACCAGCAGAACGGCTCCACGCAGCAGCAATATTCACAGTTATGGTCCCCAAAAATTTCACCGATCAATGTTGATTACAGAAGTAGGGAGTCCCTGACAGTCCCTAGAGAGAGGATGTGCAAGGATGTTATCAGGCCCCAAATGCAGAATCAGGGGAGATCTTCCCTGTATCTCTAAAACAAACTGATGAACAAATACATTCGTAAATAGACGTAAAGGGTTTCCTCTCCTCCCTGTGGCATTGGTCAGCTGCAATCGTCATCATGACACAACCTAGAGTCACTTGGGAAGAGTCGCAGTGAGGGATCATCTGCACTGGGTTGGCCTGTGGGTGTGTTTGTGGGGGACTGTCTTGTTAATGGAGGCAGGAAGCCCCAGCCCACTGTGGGTGGCACCATTCCCTAGGCAGGGGGTCCTGAACTGTGTAAGAGAGGATTGATGGAGCACACAGGCGTTCATCGCTCTCTGTTCCCGACTGTGGGTGTGGTGTGCTCTAGCTGTCTGAAGTGCCTGCCTGGACGTCCCCCAAATCCTGGACTGTAACCTGGAACTGTGATCTGAAATAAACCCCTTCCTCTCCAGAGCTGATTTTTGATGGGGTATTTTATCACAGCAACAGAAATGAAACCAGACACTCCTTCAGTAATTACGTTTTCATTTTTTGGGAATACTATAGGGAACAATACACAAACACACACACACACACATACATGCATGCATGCGTGCATGCACACATGCACACAGGGCAGTGGTGGATTTGGTTTTTGAGACGAGGTCTCACACTGTTTTGCCCTCCTGAGTAGCTGGGACTTCAGACACATGCCGGCCCTAGGCCAGCTATCTGGCTTTGTGGTGTGGGTCCCCTCCCAGGGCAGGGTGACGATGATTGGACAGGTCTGCCCATTTCCCGTTCGCTTTTATAATAATGCCAGACGCACCCTTCAGCCTGGCACAGTTGGCAAATATTTGTCGAATAAATGAACGATGGTACTCCTGTGGTGCCCATGCAGCGTGAGGGTTGAGAGTTTGGGTGGCCTGTGTTCGTCTCAGGTAGAAAGATAAACATAACACAAAGTTTATTGTTTTAACAATTTTAAAATGTACAACTCAGTGGCGTTTCAGGTATTCACAAAGCTGTATCACTCTCACCCCAGATGGAAGCCTGGTCCCCACTTAGAAGTCACTCCCTGTTGCTTGGCAACTGTCTGGCTCCTGGCAACCAGCAACCTGCCCTTCTGTCTCTCCAGATACCCCCGCTCTGGACGCGTTATATGTGCGCCAGACTTACAAGGCCTCTCGTGATTGGCTTCTTTGTCTCAGGGTGAAGATTTCGTATGCTCTGGAGCCTGTCCTGGTCACTGGAGGTCCTTCTGAGTTCACAGATGGCCACACTGGAGCCCGCTCGGGCCAGCTGTCCAGGGGCACACTTGCTGTTAAACAGTCAGGACATTTCAGAGCCTGTTATTTACCCACTGGTGGCTTGAACTTGGCCATCCATCATGTCACTGGTGCTAACAAATGGTCCAAACAAGATGGGATTCATGGAAGCCAGTTTTCAGCAAGGTCCTGGCTTCAAAGGCCTCGTGTGGTCTCTATCAGCAGCCCCCAAAGCTGTCCCATAAACCCAGACTGTTAGCAAGGTCCGGCTCTTTCTGGATAGTTGCTTCTCAAGAGGGGCATGCGCCCCCCTCTGTCAACAGTATCCCCATCAAAGGCAGTTCCTCTCCTCTCCTTTGCTCCTAAAGGACACCTGCCATCCAGCTGCATGGGACACTCCAGCTCCAGCCTGATGGGACACTGGTCTGAGTCCTGTGTCCTTGGCCTGCTGTAGATGTGCAGCCCATAGGGGTCGTGGAGGTCCCTTGGTATTGGCTCTCCCTGGTAGCCCTGCTTCATGGTGAGGGGTCCCAGGAGTGATGGAAACTCTTGTCTGATTCCAAGCAGCTCCCAAGAACTTCAAAATGAAAGTTCTCCATCCCCAGGGAGACCACTGGGCCCAGCCATATGTGTTGTAAGCAGCTTGAGGGTTCTGGCGACCCCTGTACCACGGTGACAGTCTGCAGAGGTCAGCGGGCTGGGTCTGAGCTCTGTGCTTGGACTCTGGCTCTAGAACACACCGTTCTCTGTGTCAGGATAGCCAGCTTGCTCTAACCTACTCAGCTCAGGTCACACCTTCATTTCCACACGGTAGATGCTCAGGGTGACTCTGACCAGGGGCCGAGTGATTATAACTCAGGGCTGCCATTGCAAAGAAAGCCAGGCTGGAGGTCCAGCTCCTTCAACCTGTGTGGCCCAGGGCCAGTCCCGCATCCCTCTGAGCACCTCATTCACATCCGTGAACTAGAACCTAACGCTTAGGTTGGTTGTCATGGAAACAGGAAAAGACTTTTCTGAAAACTAAGGTTGTCTGTAGCTAGAGTTTTCCTGCCTTGCCCATAGTCAGGACAAATCTTTGTCACCCACCAGTCCCACAGCCACTCAGACCCAACCAAGTAAACACAGACACTTATATTGCTTACAAACTGTATGGCCATGGCAGGCTTCTTGTTAACTGTTCTTATATCTTAAATTAATCCATTTTCATAAATCTAATACCCTGCCATGCGGCTTGTGGCATCTTCACATGCTGCTTGTCAGGGTAGTGGCTGGCTGTTTCTCCTTCTGCCTTCCTCTTCTTTTATTTCTCCTCTCTGTTAGTCCCGCCTATACTTCCTGCCTAGCCACGGCCAATCAGGTTTTATTTATTTACCAATCAGAGCAACATGACATACAGACCATCCCCCAGCACAGCCAAGTGCAGACCATCTCAGACACCTACACTCAGGCCCGTGGTCCTAATCATCCTCTATGCAGACCTGCTGGGTAAAGCCCCGAGGAACCCGAGAACGGGCTCCCACAGGACACACAGAACATCCCACAGCAGTTGTCAGAGGCGGGGGGTGGGGTGGGGTGGTGAATGGCCCGGTTGGTGAAGTCCTTCCTGTGCACACACGCGGACCTGAGTTTGGTCCCCAGCACCCACGTACTGTGAACCTGTAATCTTGGTGCTGGAGGTGGAGACAGGCAGATAGATGCCTGGAGCACTGGTCAGCCATGAGCTCCAGGCTGAGCGAGAGACTGTCACTCCAAAGAGAAGGCAGAAGGGCTGGGGAGATGGCTCAGTGGTTAGAGCACTGGCTGCTCTTCCAGAAAACCCAGGTTCAGTCCCCAGTACCCACATGGCAGCTCACAACCATCTGTGACTCCAGTACCAGAGGATCTGATGCCTTCTTCTGGTTTCCAAGGGCACTGCATTCATGTGACACAGACATACATGCAGGCAAAACACCCACCTACATAAAGTAAAAATAAGTACCCCCCCCCCAAAAAAAACCATTAAAAACAATAATGTGAAAAATACAAGAAGGCCGGGTGGTGGTGACACATGCCTTTAATCCCAGCACTCGGGAGGCAGAGGCAGGAGGATCTCTGTGAGTTCGAGGCCAGCCTGGTCTACAAAGTGAGTTCCAGGAAAGACGCAAAGCTACAGAGAACCCCTGTCTTAAAAAAACCGAGAAAAAAAAGAAAGAAAGAAAGAAAGAAAAGAAAAAGAAAGAAAGAAAGAAAAGAAAAGAAAAATACAGGAAATACAGGAGACATTTGATGTTGATTTCTGGCTCCCATATGTATGTACAAGCATGTGTGTACACACATATGAACATGTGTACATGTAACACACACACACACACACACACACACACACACTAGCAAGAGCTCCACACAGCTCCTAACTGATCGCCAGCTGTGTGACTTGAGGCAGCTGACTCGTGTGTTAATGACAGTTCATTTACAGGGGACACAGGTTCCTTTCCTGGGCTGACACGTGCCCCCGTTTCCAGTGTTGGCTTCTCAGAGGTCCCCTGCCCATAAAGCACCACCCTTGGCCGAGGGTGGCCGTGGAGGTCACACGCTTTGAACCAGAGGTGGTGCAGCCAAAGACTGGCCCGTACTCGGGACCCCACAGCTCTGAGTAGGGACGGTCCATGCTGCTCCCTCCCTAGGGACGTGGTGGAGTCTTTGTACCGCTTCCTTTGCCATCTCCCAGTCCCCCAGGTTGCAGTGGGCGTTCCCCAAAGAGCACTTTATCAATAAATCATTGGCCCCCAAATCCACTTTGCATTCTTCTCAGAAATGGGCAAATCCATCTTAGAAGTCACATGGACACATGGGGGAACCCAGAAAGCAAAAACCACGCATGTTTTGTGGGTCCTGATACCAAAATTAATTTCTATTTTTGTTATTTGTTTGGGGTTTTTCAAGACAGGGTTTTTCTGTGTATCCCTGGCTGTCCTGGAACTCACTCTGTAGACAAGCTGGCTTCAAACTCAGAAAAAAATCTACCTCCCACGTGCTGGGATTAAAGGTGTGTGCCACCACTACTTGGCTCAAAATTAATTTAAAATATTTTAAAAAAGAGTTGCTACAAAGCTATGCGAGTCACAGCCATGTGGACTTGCCTCCACAGACAGTTAGTGGAATACAAAGCCAGGAGAAGCCCTGAAAATGGATGGATTTCAACAAGGTCACACAACCGCTCAACAGGGAAAGGACTGCAGGATGAAGTCAGCCCTGAGCTTACCCCATCTGAAAAACCAGCTCCAAGGGCATCAAAGACAAACCCCACAAACCTTTAGAAGAGGGGCCGGCAAGATGGTTCAGTGGGTAGAGGTGCTTGCTGCCAAGCCTGAGGACCTGAGTTTGAACTTAGGGACCCACATGGTAGAAAGAGAGAAGGGACTCATGCAAGATGTCCTCTGACCTCTGCAGGTATGCGGCGATATGCGTGTGCAGACACACACACACACACACACACACACAGAGAGAGAGAGAGAGAGAGAGAGAGAGAGAGAGAGAGAGAGAGAGAGAGTGAGTTAATAAACGGTTAGAAGAGAACAGAACACTTCATGATCCTGGGTCCCGCGGTGACTGTTCTGGACACCACAAAGGCACAGGCAATCAAAGCAAAACCAGATGTTGGACCACGCCAGTGTGAAAACCTTCCTTGTGTCTAATAATCACACTCCGATGGGAAAGCGTGGTCATGGACTCAGGAAAACATTTGCAAATTAGATAGTTGGTGAGAGTCTGCTGCCCAGAAGGAGCAAGGACAAGCCAGGAGGTGTGCCGACATGGGCTTCTAATCCCAGCACTCCGGAGGCTGAGGCAGGGGGATGGTGAGTTTGAGGGCAGAATGGGCAACACAGAGAAAATCTGAAAAGCAGATATTTAATTGAAAACACTTGAACAGACATTGCTCCAAAGTCTGTTTCCCAACAGCTCCATGTCAGGAAGAGGCAAAAGAAGGGGGGGCAGGGTGGCTTCGGCGGTAAAGGCTGGAGACACTGTCCGGACAGTCTGAGTTTGGAGCCTGGGTCCTCCATGGTAGAAGGAGAGAACTGACCCTTGGAAGTTGTCTTCTGACCTCCAGGCATGTGATGTGGAGTGTGCACATATGCACCTATTCAATTTTAAACATTTTTTTAAGATTTATCTATTTATTATGTATACAGTGTTCTGTTTGCATGTACCCCTGCAGGCCAGAAGAGGGCGCCAGATCTCATTACAGATGGTTGTGAGCCACCATGTGGGTGCTGAGAATTGAACTCAGGACCTCTGGAAGAGCAGTCAGTGCTCTTAACCTCTGAGCCATCTCTCCAGCCCCCGCAATTTTAAATTTTAAACATATATTTAAAAGAGAGATGCAAATGAAAGCCCCCCCCCCCGCCCCCCGAGCTAGCTGCCACAGCACACTCGTCAGCTGTCTGTGTTCAGACCACGTGGAAACGAGTAATGATTGGCAAGTACACGCAGAAACAGGAGTCCATGGGACTATTAAGTGGTGTGTGAGTCACTCTGGCAGTTCCTCAGAATTTTAAACATTGTTTATACCCCAAAGAAGTAAAATCAAGGACTCAGACAGGAATCTGTACGATCATGTTTGCCACTGTGTTCTTCACAGTGAACGAAAGATGGGAGCCATCCAAGTCCCTGTCAGCTGGTGAACCGACAAACCGTGTTATGTCCATACAGTGGAATATTACTCAGCCCTTACAAAGGAGTAGGGGGCTGGACTTGGTAATGGTTCAGGCTAGTAACCTTAGCCATTCAAGAGGTTGAGTCAGGAGGGTCACAAGTTCAAAGCTAGCTAGCCTTAGCTACAGAGTGAGTTTAAGGCTAGTCTGGTATCTTCATGAAACTTTGACCATTTTGAAAGTAAAAAGAGAGTGATGGGCTTATCTCAGTGCTTGACTCTTATGCACAAGGCCCTAGATCCAACCCCCAGGACTGAAGAGGAACAGGAATAAAATTCTGAGTCACTTCCATGAGCTCTCCAGGGCAGCTGAGTTCACAGAGACAGAGAACGACAACCACTGGGTGCTGGATGCAGGAAGAGTTGGGGAGTTGGGGTCTAAGGGGACAGAGTTTAAGATGTAAAGATGGAGCAGGTCCAGAGATGGGGGGAAGGGGAGGTGATGGCTGTGAGCATACTTTATCCTGCAGAATGGGATACTTAAAGTGGTGAGGGTGCCCACGGTTATGTTATGGGCATTTTACATCATCAAAAACAAAACAGAGGCCGGGCGGTGGTGGCGCACGCCTTTAATCCCAGCACTCGGGAGGCAGAGGCAGGCGGATCTCTGTGAGTTCGAGGCCAGGCTGGGCTACCAAGTGAGCTCCAGGAAAGGCACAAAGCTACGCAGAGAAACCCTGTCTCGAAAAACAAAACAAACAAAAAAAAAAACAGAGGAAGGAGGAGGAATAAGAAAGGAAGCCCCCGTGTTAGGCCGTACTTCTGGAAAACAACACAGCCATTCTAGGCCATGTGTAAAGATGTAAACGGCCTCCAGGGGGGATGATGACAGGCTCCTGTCTCAGGTTGTTTCGAGGGGTAAATTGAATAGGGAGGCACATATGACTGACGAAGAGCCACCTGTGAAAACGTGGGGACAATTCTGTGGCATCATCAATTGAATGACACCCAGGGTTGGCAGCGTGTCCTGGCTCAGCCTGGCAAGTGTTGAGTGGAGAGGAGAAAAGGGATTTCTGTATAGTTTTATAGACTTGAAATAGTTTTACCTAAAGTGTTTTCCACAAAGGTTTGGCGTATATGGGAGCTATGGACAGATCTGGAAAGACACGTTTAGTTTGCCTGGAACGTGAGACTTTGAGCCGCCAGGCAGACCTGGGATGGACCCCGCATTCCATGCCTCTGGAGTCCTGTGACATGGACTTGGGTATGTCACATGATGTCAGGGCCTCAGCCACCTCACAGAGCTGCTGTGCAAACTAAGCCTGCGGAAAACGCCAGCCAAAGATGTAGCATGAATCTTAAAAGTTCTTATTATTAAAATCAAACCCGAGGCGAGTTATTGGGGTCCATGCTGGTAGATCAGAGAGACAGAACAAGCCAAAGCCATCTCAACTCGCCGGATCTTCAGCTGGTCTTGTCTCCTCAGACTGGAGGCCTCTGAGTCCTCATCCGGAATGGGTCTCAGCTGAATTACTGCTCAAAAGCTTGAATGCTTAACCAGCCAAAATCTGAACCAGCCAAATGCCTCCTGTTTCTGGTCCTCACGCCTTATATATCTTTCTGCTTTCTACCACCACTCCCTGGGATTAAAGGCGTGTGTCACCTTGCTTGGCTATTTCCAATGTGGCCTTGAACTCACAGAGATCCAGAGGGATTTCTATCTCTGGGATGCTAGGATTAAAGGTGTGAGTGCCACCATTTTCTAGCCTTTGTATCTAGTGGCTGTTCTGTTCTCTGACCCCAGATAAATTTATTAAGGTACACAATATTTGGGGGAACACAATACCACCACACAAAGCACACGGGTCCCATACTATTCCATGGAATGCCAGAGACAGAACTCCGCCACCTCACCCTGCACTTGGCCCCTTGCCAGGCACAGTCTTGCTAAGGATGAAGCTCCTGTGTGTCCTCACATCCCTATGACCCGGCATGTGTGTATTCTAGAAGCTTCTCAAGCAGGGCAGCTTCCCTGTGCTTCTGAAACAAGCATGTTCTAAGGCAGAGCACAGCAAGTCTCCACGGGTCCACAGAAGAATTCAAGAGTTCTACACAGCAGGGCGGTCATCTGGGAGAGCACCGGCCTAGCATGTGTGAGGCCCTGGGTTTGTGTCAGCATAGATAGAGTGTGTCGACCATCCCATCACTCGGGGGTAGAGGCTGGGAGATCCGAAGTTCAAAGTCATCCTCAGCTGTGTAACTAATGCAGGGCCAGCCTGGGCTATGTAAGACCGTCTCAATAGTAGCAGTGGTAGTAATATTAATAATAATAATAGCAGCAGTTTGTACTGAGCTTGCCCACCTCTTCGGCCTTTTTAAACCAAGGCTTCATTTTGCTCAGTTGCTCACATGACCTCTTTGCTGTTTGTGATGTTTCAAAGTCACATGGAAATAAGCCGCTCGCACTGGACAGCTCTCTCTCCTGGAGCTGGGAGGCACATTTGACTGTCGGTGCTGTACCCTCAAACCGGGGGTGACAGACAGCGGGGGGGCTTGTGTTTGGGAGAGAAAAGCTTGCAAGGAGACTGTTCACCCTGTCCAGAGTCTCAGGTAAAGAAACAGTCTTTCATAAACACCGTGTCTCCACCCAGAGAAAGAGAGAGAGAGCCTAGTCTGGACCAGGAGCAGTGATGCACACCTATGAAGCACCTGGAGGCTGAGGTGGGGGGATTGAGAGTTCAAAGCCAGCCTGGGCTGTATAGTGAGACCCTGTCTTTACTTTAAAAAAAGGAGGGAGTGGAGGGAGGGAGGGAGGGGAGAGGGAGGGAGGGAGGGATGAAGGGAGGGAGGAGTACATAGTTTGAGGAGTGAGTGGCACAGGGTGGAGGCCTGGGGAGTCTCAGATTCAAATGTCTTCAGAGCCAGGAAAATGGGCAAAGTGGGGAAGTGAGGAGAAGCAGAGGAGTGTGGAGATGGGATCACAGCCCTCAGGGCTGGAGGTCTTCACAGAAAAGAAGACTGAGGTCAGGATGGAGTTATGTGCCTGTCACAGTCAAGAGACCTGGGAATGCGGCTTTTAATGTAAATATCCCCAATTTAGAGTATCTGGTGGTCCCTTTAAGTCAGCAGTTCTCACCCTGTGATATCAGAAACCTTGCATATCAGATATTTACGTTACAATTCATAACAGTAGCAACATTCTACTCATGAAGTAGCAACGAAAATCATTTCATGGTGGGGGTCGTCGCAGCATTAGGGAGGTTGAGAAGCCCTACTGTAAGTCCAAGCGGGGCCAGAACACAGCGACTTTTAACCATAAGCCTTGTATGTGTGACCCAGTCGTTGCCTGTTACAGACAGATGTCTCTGAAGACCCAAACAGATAGCCCTACACTGCACACGGGCGCACGCGCACACACACACACACACACACACACACACTGCTCAGTGATGCTCTTGGACATGTGACAGTGAACCCATGAGGCTAGGTCACTTCGCTGCTGTCTGTAAACACACACTATGACGTCCCCACAGCTAGGAAATGGCCAACGGCGCATTCTGAGAATGATTTAGCAATGTGTGGTCCTGTGTCAAAACAGAACTTGGGCCTGGAACAAAGGCTAGTCATGCACATGAGAACAGTACTGTGCAGCGCCCAACTGTCCAACCGTCAACGGATCGATAAACTCCCAACATCACCACCACCCCCATTTCCCGTCCAACCAAATTCAACATAAAATGCCAGGCCTACCTGCCCAGCCCTCCGGATGGGGAGAAAATGCTCTTCACTTGTCTTGGGTGGGAAAGTTACGCAGCAAGGCCGTCCAGAGGGAGCTCCAGCCATCCTGATCACATTGATTTGCTTTCTTCTCTAGGGTGGTGAAATTCCGCCGTACGGGAGAGAGTGCAAGGTCAGAGGACGATTTGGCTTCCGGAGAGCATGATGTCCAGATCGAGGGGGTCCGAGTGGGCCTAGAAGCAGTTGAGCTGGATGATGGGGCTGCTGTGCCCAAGGAGTTTGCCAATCCCACGGATGGTAAGAAAGCCCATCGGCTCAGGCATTAGCCTGGCATCCTGCGTTGCCTGCCTAGGTGGTGGTCTTAGAAAGTTCTTGTGAAGGGGCAGTTGGGAAGACACAGGCCACCCAAGGGTGGCCCTGGGAGGGTAGGCTGGGACTACAAGGCTTACTTCAGGAGGGATGGTTACATCACAATCCCTGCTGGGGGCGTCATTGCACACTTGACTGAGAAGTGCAGCAACAGGGCTGATGATGGTGATGGTGGTGATGGTGATGATGATGCTGATGGTGGTGATGATGCTGATGATGCTGATGGTGATGGTGGTGGTGATGGTAGTGGTGATGGTGATGGTGGTAATGGTGGTGATGATGGTGGTGGTGATGATGATGGTGGTGGTGATGGTGGTAGTGTTGGTGATGGTAGTGGTGGTGATGATGGTGGTGGTGATTATGGTGATGACTATAATGCTGCTGCTGCTGCTGCTGCTGCTGCTAAGAGTGGTAGTGGTGATGATTCTGATGTTGATCATGGTTGTGGTGATGACAATGGTAATGATGGTGACTATGATGTGGTGATGGTGATTGGTGATGGTGGTGGTCATGGTGATGGTGGTGGTGATGGTGATAATCATGAAGCTGGCGGCTGTGGTGATAGTATTAACGACGGTGATGGTGCCCATGGTGGTTGTCCTAGTTAGGTTTTCTATTGCTGTGAGGAGTCACCATGACCACAGCAACTCTTGTAAAGGAAGCTTTTGTCAGAGTGCTCTGTGTGGTGTGGGTCGACTGAAGAAAGAGGTCACTCTGAGATGAAATGTTAGGGCCCCTGGCAGCAGGAAGGACCAGCCTCTGATGAACTGAACCCCGACAGCCGCACAAAGGCACATTGATTGATTGTTACCCAAAGCTGGATTTTTAGGTAAAGTATTTCCTCATACCAAGGTCCCTACTCTACTCTATGTCTCTCCAAAGGAGAGCATCCCATGCCCTCGCGGCTTTGGCCCTTTACTGTGTACCCTTTGCAGCGCACAATAATCCAAGAGCCTCAGGCGGCTTGTGACCAGTCAGAGGCGATGTCCCTTCCGAAAACCAATTCTACAAATCACAGAAAACAATCACCATTTTCCACAACGATTCTTCAAGGTCAAAGCACTTCTAGAAAACAGCTATTGATTCTAGTATCTATCACAGATACAGCAACTCTGCTAAATTCCTACAACAAACATTTAATTGGGGTAGCTTACAGTTCAGAGGTTTAGTCCATCATTGTCATGGTGGGACATGGTGGCAGCAGGCAGACAGGGTGCTGAAGAAGGAGCTGAGAATTCTACATCCAGATCCATAGGCAACAGCAGTAGGCTGTAGCTTGAACATAGGAGACCTCAAAGCCCGCCCCCACACTTCCTCCAACAAGGCCACACCTTCTAATAGTGCCACTCCCTCTGGGTCTTTGAGGGACATTTTCTTTCAAACCACTACAGTAGTGATGATGGTGATGATGATGATGATGATTGGTGGTGATGATGGTGATGATGATGATTGGTGGTGATGATGGTGATGATCATGATTGGTGATGATGATGATTGGTGGTGATGATGGTGATGATGATCATGATTGGTGTTGATGATGGTGATGATGATCATGATTGGTGATGATGATGGTGATGATGATCATGATTGGTGGTGATGATGGTGATGACCATGATTGGTGGTGATGATAGTGATGATCATGATTGGTGGTGATGATGGTGATGATGATGATTGATGGTGATGATGGTGATGATCATGACTGGTGGTGATGATGGTGATGATGATGACTGGTGGTGATGATGGTGATGATGATAATGGCTGTGATGTTAGTTCTTGTAACAGCACATGCTATAGTTAATTAGTCTGTCTGGGGACCACCCCAGATGCCACACTAGACAAACACAAGATGTCTTGATTCCCCCTTATCCTCCCCTCCTAGACACTTTCATGGTGGAAGATGCGGTGGAAGCCATTGGGTTTGGAAGATTTCAGTGGAAGCTCTCTGTTCTCACGGGCTTGGCTTGGGTAAGCATCTGGCCACAGCACCTCATGGACACTCCAGGGATCCCCTGAAGCTCAGCTGGGTACCATGGCCACAGGAATAGCACGGTTCTCCCCACATATAACTTCTGCCTGAATGCCAATCAGCAAAGCTCACATATAGTGATGGCCCAGGTGCATGCTGGGAGGGAGGTAGACATGATTGGCATCACCCTCAGGAAGCATCAAGCTACAGAAGAGGATCTCTGCCCTTGGGGACTCAGGGCTACTGTGAGGTGATGGTATTGGGTCATATCCCTGCCCAGGAACAGAGTTCATAGAAAACATTTGCCATCTGGGCTGGGAGTATAGTTCAGGGTGTTTGCCTAGCTGTGGGCAACACACTGGACTCCACCCCTGAGCACTGCAGAAATAAAATAAAGAATGCTTTCTGATTCAAGGTGTTCACAACCCCTCGCTGAGGACCCCTTATGGAGCTCCAACCCAGAGCACATTGGGTCTTTAATCCAGTTGCGATGCTTCTCTGAGCATGATGTGAGAAGTGGCCTACGCCTGTGTTTTTCAAAAATGGACCATCCATTTCTCTGCCATGTCTCTCACTCACTAGAACAGACCTTTCCTGGGCCCCACACTCCCATGGCCCGAGTGTGGGTCTGCTTTTAACCTTCCAATATTCTGTCCAGTCATAAAGTAGAATCAAGACATTTAGTATCTGGGGCTTCTTAATATATGCTAATGTATTCAAACACTGTGTTCATTAAAGATGCAGACAATTCTTCATGAGCACATGACCTACCAACCAAAGACAAAGGAGTAATTGCCTGAAGAAAAAAAGACCACACTGTCTCTCTGCCTCTGTAAAAATGTGTGCTCTGCTTTTAGACACGTGACACTTTCTCACTTCATCTGGGGAGCACCTGTATTTCTTATCACATTTTTTTTTCAGAGCTGAGGACCGAACCCAGGGCCTTGTGCTTGCTAGGCAAGCGCTCTACCACTAAGCTAAATCCCCAACCCTCTTATCACATTTTTATAGTGTGTGTGTGTGTGTGTGTGTGTTTGTGTATACCATGGTGAACATGTATGTAGTGGCCAGAGGACAGCTGGCAGGGACTTGGCTCTTTTCTTCTACCATGTGGCTCCTGGGGATCAAATTCATGGCCTCGGGCTTGGCAGCGGCTCCTTTACCCACTGAGCCATCTCATTGAGCTCAAGAACCTGTGTTTTTAAAAACATGAGGAAATGATGCTGTACATGGGGGTACATTACACTGGTGTAATCCCAGTGCTTGGGAGGTGGAGGCAGGAAGATGGCTGGTTTGGGCCAGTCTGGGCTACATAATGAGACCCTGTCTCGAACACAAGCAAATAACACATAAAGGGGCCGGTGAGATGGCAGGCACACACACACACACACACATACACACACACACACACACACACACACACACACACACACACAAATGTAATTTTAAAAACCGACTGGAGAGATGGCTCAGTGGTTAAGAGTGCTGGTTGCTCATCTGCAGGACCCAGGCTCAATTTCCACAATTCCCAGCACCCACACAGCAGCTCACAACTGCCTGTAACTCCAGTTCCAGGGGCATCTAACGCCCTCTTCTGGTCTCCAAGGGCACTGCACGCACATGGTTCAGAGACACACATGCAGGCAATACACCGGCCCGTATAAAAGAAATCAATACAACATTTAAAAATAAAATTCGAAAGCAAGCAGACAGACACAGTGTGGGGAAACACACCAAGCATGCCAGCTGTCACCTGGGTCCCTGTGTTGCCGCTCACCGGTTCAATCCCAGACGCCTTCCCATGGGACATCTGGCCGGGTGCCAGCAGGAAGCAGAGGGGTCGGCCTCACTCTCTGAGGCCAGGGCAGGACGCACTTGATCCTCACAGTGTCCCTTCCTCCCACAGATGGCCGATGCCATGGAGATGATGATTCTGAGCATCCTGGCTCCTCAGCTGCATTGTGAGTGGCGACTCCCTAGCTGGCAGGTGGCGCTGCTGACTTCGGTAGGCAGCCCCCCCCCCCCCCGCTGCCCCCTCCGTCCCCCCCACCCCCACCCCCACCCCCCGTGCGCGCGCGCGCGCGCTCACAAATTCCCCTGGTGACTGTGGGATGATGTCCATCTCCTGCTGCCAGGGCTGTGCAGAAAAGAGCCTGGCTGCCTTCCCATGCTTTCCATCGCTGGGATGGGCACTGTGACCTAAAGCCTTGTGGGGAGGAAGGCGCTTGTTCCAGCTCACAGCCCCACATCACAGTGCACCCCTGAGGGAGTCAGGGCAGGGACTCAAGGAGGGAACCTGGAGGCAGGAGCCTACTGTCTTTCTCTTCGTGGCTTGCCCGGTTTACCTCTCCATGGTACCCAGGATCACCTGGTAGTGATCATCCACAGTGAGCCAGGGCCTCCCCCATGAATCATCATCCATAAAGAAAATATACCACAGGCTAGCCCACAGGCCAGTCTGGTGTGGGAATTTTCTCAGCTGAGGGTCCCTCTTCTGAAATGACTGTAGCTCGTGTCAAGCTGACCCGAAATTAGGCAGCCCACCAGCCCTTTATGGAAACGCTGACGTCAGCTCTCCTAGTCAACCCACCCCATGCCCTCCTCCTCTGTGACCTGTCCCAGCCAGCACGTTAGCAGCCAACTCTACCCATCCAGGGCTTTAGCTCCTTGGGGACCTCAGAACATCTGGAACCCACCAGCATGTGACATGTACACTCCAGGAGCCTCCCCTCTCCTCGCTGCAGATAGGAAGTGCCATCCTTCCTGCCAGGAGGGCGATGTGAGGGCCAGAAACATGGCCCCCGATGGGTAGCAGTATGTGGTGTGCTCTCTGGAGAGAAGCTCTGAAGATGGGTGAGGTAGACCCCTCCCCTTTTGCTCTGGGAATTCTGAGGAGGGGATAAGGGCCAGGAGAGAGGGCAGCAACAACAGCTAATGCTCCCTGAGAGCCTAACGTCCAAGGGGCGGGAGCCATGTTGGATACAGTGTACGCCTGTCTTCCTTCCTAGTCTCATTGCTATGACTGTAGCCCCAACAAGAAGCGACTTAAGGGAGCCAGGGATGACTTGACAGGTGGTCTGAAGAGATACAGTCCGTCTTGGTGGGCAAGGCATGAAGGAGGAGTGTGGGGCAGCCGGTCACATGACATTCCAGGTCAGGAAACAGAGATGATTGCTGGTACCCATGTCTCTCTCCCTCTGACTCAGTCTGGCTCAGGGATGGTGCCATCTGCATTTAGGAAGGGTCTTCCCACCTCAATCAGCCCGGTCTGGAACCCCCTTCACAGTCACGTCCACAGGCTCACCTCCTCGGTGACTCTAGACCCTGGTAGGTTGGCAGTCAATGCCAATGACCACAGCACGGTTCCCATCACGCCTCTTAACCCTCCTGACTCTTCCCGCTGGAATGGTTGCTCCTGGTGGGAGACAAGGCACAGACAGATTCAGCTGCTCACTCCAGGTCACGCTGTGGCCCAGCTGTGGCCCAGTGTGGTGGCTCATTAGTGACGGATCCCAGGACACTGAGTTTGATCATGACTGCGGGTTTTATCTGATTGTTTGGGGGGGTGCTATCCCAGGCAAAACACGGCTGATTTGAGCATGGAGGTCACAGCGGCAGTCAGGTACAACACACACGCCTATATTTTTGTGGTTGAGGCGCAGCCTTGAGTGAAAAATGGTGTGGGGGGGTGCTGACTAAATGAGAGCGGTTCCTCCCCCCCCCTCCACCCCAGCACTCTCTCTGGAGAGTAACAGGCCTGTTTTCTTGCTAGTCTCTTTCATGAGGTTTGGGCTCATAACTGAGACTCAGAAGACCCTGACAGACCCTGACGGGCCAGGCCCGGGGCAGAGGGTTTGGCATACGATGTTTCTTTAACCTTCTCTGGCCCGTAGAAATGGTTCTAAGGCTCTGAGATTCCCTAGAGATTCATTTTTGTGGAGAAGGAAACCAGGGATGAGAGAAGTCAGTAAGAAGCCTTGTATAGAAAAAAGGAGGAAGAGAAGGGGGCGGGGGAAGGAGAAGAAGAGGATGAGGGAGAGGGAGGGAGGGAGGGAAAGAAGAGAAGGGGAGGGAGAGGAGGAGGAAGAGGAGGAGGGGAGGAGGGAGAAGAAGGAAGAGGAAGGGGAGGAGGAAGAGGGGGAGGGAAAGGAGGAGGAGGAACGGGAGGAGGGGGAGGAGGGGGGAGAAGAGGAGGAAGAGGGGGAGAGAGAGGAGGAGGAATGGGGAGGAGGGGGAGGAGGACTATGACAGAGAAGCCATGCACACACATGCTGCACACCTGAAAACTGTGACCAGAGGATTGCAAGTTCAAGACCAGCCAGGGCTGTATAGGCAGAACCTGTAACAACAACAAAAATCCAGACATTTTGGCACACTTTATTCCCAGCCCTCGGGAGGCAGAGGCAGCAGGATCTCTGGGAGTTCAGGGCCAGCCTGGGCTACAGAGTGAGACATGTACTCACATAATACTTAACAGCTGTGGCTTTCGTTACTCAGCGTCCTCATCTAAGAAATGGGGGTAACAATGGCACTCCCCTCCCCCAAGGTGATTGTTGGGGAACCTGCCTAAAGGTAGGTGCGGTGATACCCACCTGTGACCCAGACTCTCAGGAGGCTGAGGCAGAAGGATTGAGAATTTGAAGCCAGCCTGAACTACACAGACAGACCCTTGTCTCAAAAGGAAAAAAGAACCATGTCTCCATGTCTCAGTGACAGGTTTACCCACTGTGTGTGTGTGTGTGTGTGTGTGTGGTGTGTGTGTGCGCGTGTGTCTGGTTGCTGTTCCCTGTCACTCCTGCTGCTAACAGAAGCCGTCGTCTGCCCACAGGTGGTGTTCATCGGCATGATGTCCAGTTCCACGCTCTGGGGAAACATCTCGGATCAGTACGGCAGGAAAACAGTTAAGTCTCCTCTTCTAAAAGCTCGCGCTCCGAGGTCCAGACAGCGTGGGGTGGCACAGCACAGGCTGATGCTTTCACAGGGGCAGGATGTGTTTATGCTCTCTCCTGAGCTGAAGAAGGAGCATCTGAGAGGCCAGGGGATGTTCTTAATGCCAACCTGTGTCCCTTACGTGAGGCCAGGGCAGACGGCGGATGGCAGATGACATCAGCTTTATTGTCCTAGAGGAACAGGCCCCGTCTCAGTCCGCCAAGGCAGGAGCCTTCCCTGGCCTGCCTTCCATATCCACTGCCCTGATGGGATCACTGCCTGGTTTAAATGTTTGTGGTGGGCATGGTGGTGAACATCTGTAATCCCAGCATTCCAAAGGCCCCAGCAAGAGGATTTCGATGACTCTGAGGTCAGTCTGGGCTACATAGAGAGACCCTGTCTCGAGTGAAACAAAACACCATTTGTGCTGGACGTAGGTCAGGGTCTGCGTTAATGATGTGAAAGGGCTTTATAAACAGGAGGGAGGGGACAGGCGGCTGGAGTCCCACTGGGTACCTCCAAGGCTTTGATGAGCGCTTCCCTCTAATTATTTATTTGTTTGTTTGTTTATTTGTTTATTTATTTGTTATGTATACAGTGTTCTGCCTGCATGTGTCCCTGCACGCCAGAAGAGGGCACCAGATCCCATTATGGATGGTTGTGAGCCACCATGTGGTTGCTGGAAATTGAACTCAGGGCCTCTGAAAAAGCAGCCAGTGCCCTGAACCGCTGGACCACCTCTCCAGCCCCTGAGCACTTCCCTGTTTATTTGATATTACTCTCACGTTACTAGACTGCACTTGGGGCACTGATGTTCTCTGTGGGTGAAATTGGTCTTCTTCCGTCTGTCCACTTGGGCCCAAAGGTCTCTACCCAGTTGGCCTGGGGTACACTCCTCCATCACTTTCTCTCTGTATTTTCAACCCTCCCTGGACTCTTCCCACCAGCCCACAATCTCTCTAGAGGCAGGCAGGGTGGCATGGTGAAGGTGTGAGTCAGGCGATCTCAGGGTCATTCCTGACGGTGTGACCTCATTTGTGTAAGTGAACTGGAGTCTCTCATCCATGACCATCATGGCAGGGAGCATGGCAGCAGACAGGCAGGCCTGGTGCTGGAGCAGTCACTGAGAGTCTACATCTGCTTCACAAGCACGAGGCAGAGAGCGCTCACTGGAAATGGCATGGGAGTCTGAAATCTCAACGCCCACACCCAGGACACACCCCCTCCAACAAGGCCACACCTCCTAATCCTTCCCAAACAGTTCCACCTACTGGGGACCAAACATTGAAATCTATGAGCCTTTGGGGGCCATTCTCATTCAGACCACCCACAAGGCAAGCACTGAACCTGCTGAGGCATCTCACTGGCCCATGGCTGCTTTTCACTTACCTAAAAGTTCACAGCAGTCTCCAGTTGGGGTTCTCTTGGAAAAGTGTGCATATTCTGCCCCTGAGACCAGTAATCCATACCCGTGTGCCACGAGGCAGCCCTGTAGAACAGAGAGAAGAAAGTTATGAGTTTGGATCTCAATTTTTTACATTTATCTGTGTGTGTGTGTGTGTGTGTGTGTGTGTGTGTGTGTGTGTGTGTGTCCTCCTGTGCCACAGGGCAATTGTAGAAGTCAGAAGATAACTTTGGGAAGTATGTTCTCTCCTTCCACCATGTGAACGGCAAGGATGGAATCCTTGTAGTAAAGATTGGTGGAGTGTGGTATTGTTTTCCCCCAAATATTGTGCATGCTAATAAACTTATCTGGGGTCAGAGACAGAACAGCCACAATATTAAACATAGAGGATAGGCAGTGGTAGCACACGCCTTTAATCCTAGCATTCCAGAGGAAGAAATCCATCTGGGATCTCTGTGAGTTCAAGGCCACATTGGAAAGAGCCAGGCATTTAACGCCTTTAATCCCAGGGAGTGGTGGTAGAAAGCAGAAAGGTATATAAGGAGTGAGGACCAGGAACTAGAAGCATTTGGCTGGTTAAGCTTTTAGCTGGTTAAGCATCAGGCTTTTGAGCAGCAATTCAGCTGAGACCCATTCTGGATGAGGACTCAGAAGCCTCCAGTCTGAGGAAACAGGATCAGCTGAGGATCCGACGAGGTGAGCTAGCTGTGGCTTGTTCTGGCTCTCTGATTTTCCAGTGTTCACCCCAATACCTGGCATCAGGTTTGATCTTATTAATAAGAACTCTTAAGATTCATGCTACAGTGGAGGGAACTTTTTACACCCTGAGCTATCACACTGAGCCAAGAGTTTGGATTTTAAAAATTTATAAATGAGTTTTCTTTTCTTTCACCCTTTTTTCTTTTTTAAGATTTATTCATTATGTATACAGTGCTCTGCCTGCATGTACACCTGCAGGCCAGAAGAGAGCACCAGATCTTATTACAGATGGTTGTGAGCCACCATGTGGTCACTGGGAATTGAACTCAGGACCTCTGGAAGAACAGTCAGTGCCCTTAACCTCTGAGCCATCTCTCCAGCCCCATGAATGGGTTTTCAATAATGATGTTTACTAAATCTTGTAAATTATAACCCCATTTTTGCACATGTTACAATACTGCTTCTCAATACGGGAGAGGGGAACATTTGACGATGTGTGGGACAGACTGGGTTGTCACAACAATGGGAAGAAGTGATAATGACATCTCATAGGTAAAAGCCGGGAATCCCATCCAGTCCCCCACAGTGCCCAGGGCACCCTGTACTACAACATGTGATTGGCATTGAGGGAGCCGATCCGGAGAGAGAGTGCCAGGCTTCCCAATGTTGCTGTCACCTACAGAGTTAATTCCATGCCCTCCTTTCCCATCACCTGAGATCACCAAGGCTTTATCCAAGACCCCACGCGGTGGGTTCATTTTGGCAAACCAAGAGGGAACATCTCTCTGCGCAAAGCATGGGCCGGAACCAGGCTGCTTGGGGTCAGGTCCCAGCTGCTCCCCATACAGAGTCCTTGAGCCTCGTGTTCTCACGCAGATGTAGGGTGGCTCAGACACGCCATGGAGGGATTTCAAAGAGTGAAGGACCTTGCACGTGAGGTCTTGGCACAGATAAATCATCTCATAAATGTCCACTACTATTCTTGCGGCATGCCAACCTTGTCCCCATTCATTGCAGCCACGGTTCACACACTGGTGTCTGCCCCCAGAATCCACGTCCTTCACCCTGACCTTGGCTGCTGGCAGACCTGAGTTCTCCCCAAAGAGATCAGTCCCAAATAAATGAGGCTGCGTGGAGGGCCGCCCATTACGTCCTCTGCTGGCTCTGCTCCCAGGAGAGCTAAGTTTCACACCCAACAGGCAGCTGGCTTGGCCAGAGAGAAAGGAGACATGTCTCCCAGTGGCTTTTCCTCCCACGATGGAGTTTCTGTGCGAACTCAGGAAGCAAGGAGCAGGCTGTAATTAGGAAGCCTCCCCCGGGCTCCTCCAGGGGCCCCAGGCACACCAGGCAACCTACCAGCAGCATCAAAGAGGGGCTGTGTCTTAGTCTTGGTACAGGAAGCAGGTTTCCATGTCCACGTGGGTGTCTGCTGTTAACGCTCAGATTGCGGGGACCCCCAAAAGGCCACCAAAGAGACCAAATCTCACATGTAAAAGCAAAGAGCCTTTATTTCAAGCTCAGAGCTTGGGCTCTGTCCGATGCAGCGGTGAGAGCAGAGAACCCCAAGCCCCAGGCGGGGTAGGGTTTTTATCATAGCAGAGGTTGGGGTGAGGGGATTTCCAGGGTTCAGGCCCTGATGGGCTGACATTTGTCTAGGGGTGTAGGGAATGTTTGGATGTCAGGTATTTCCCCTTAGATGCAGGCCCTCCCTGGGTGGGGTCAGCTCACGGCTTCTCCTGGATCCGGGTGTTGCCTGCCAGTAAGCCTGCCACAGAAGCTGTGTCTAAGCCTGTCACGGCAGTTGTGTGGTCAAACTGTTTGGGGCTACCTTCCCCACATCTGCATTAGGGTTCAGTGAGACACTCGGGTTCCTATGGAAGTTCCTAATGCCTGGGAGCTTACGTCAGCCATGGAAAGGTGAGGGCAAGGGATGCTTATGACCCCATCCTATCCCCCCACCCCATCCCCCGTCCCAGCACACATCCCAATCCCCCACCCCCATGGAGCAAGGCAAAGTGCATCACCTCTCTGGGCCTTAGTTTCCCGGCATGCAAAAGAAACACGAAGCGGGTGGAGGTGTCCAGAAAATGTAATACAGGGCTGGGGTGCAGCTCAGTGGATCGGGTGCTTGCCCAATACACACAAGGCCATGTTCCAGGTCAGCACCGAATGAAACTGGGTCTGGGTGGCACGGGCCTGTAACCCCAGCCCTTGGGAGGGAAGCAGGAGACTCACCAAGCAGTTCAAGGTCACCCCTGCTATACAGTGAGTCCAAGGCTAGCTTGGGCTCTATCAGACTATCTCAAAATAAAAAATGAAGTATGTGGAGTATGCATGGGTGTTTGGCAAGGCGTGTTGGACCATTCCAGTTGTAATTACCACAGTTCAGAGTGTGGGTGGTGTAATCAGGTCACCCAGTCAGAGCGATCCAAGAATGCATCCCAGGCTTTCTGGGCTATAGGTTGCAAACTGGTAACCCGGAGAAGGTCACGTGCTCGTGCAGTCCAGGTTTTAGTGCTGGGGGTTGATCCCAGGGCCTGCAGCATGCTAATTGTGCATGCTAACCCTGAGCTAAACCCTACCCTATATTTTATTTATCCTCACAGGGTTCTATGGGGTTTTCAATTAGTTGCCTCCATTTTAAAAAAGATACATTTTGCATTAAAAAATGTGACTTATGGCTTCTTCGGAAACCTGGGTTACCTAGTGACTGGGACCCATGATTTGTCATGGTGACTTTTGGGCAAAGCTGAGTAGGAACCCATGAAGTGAGGCGGGTCCTCTCACTGACACAGTCCTCACCTGTCCCTCCTGTATCTCACCTACCTGAGGAGTTAAAGAGAGCTACCAAAGCGCCCCCCCCCCCCCCCGGAGGAAGGGAGTGGCTCCTTCACAGCTCAAGTCTCAGGTGTTAGAAGCTCTGGCTGAGGGTTTGGCCCCGCCAAGTGCTGATTCTGGGCAAATCACTCTTCCATGCTGCCGAGATCATTCATAAAACAGAGACGAGAAAACCTTCTTTCCGCAGGTGTGCTATAGTGAACCCACATAATAGGACAAGAGCAGGTTTTCAAATGCAGGCAGACAAGAGTCCTGTGACGCCAGAGACTCCTCAGCTGTCAGGTCCCTTCCTGCAATTCAGGGCAGCAGAAAACTCAGTACATTCATGCCATGTGATAGGTGGATGGGTGGGTGGGAGGTATATTCCAGTAGTCCTGTGGCTAAGTACACAGTGGGTGCTCAATATGTGCATATTGAAGAAAAAGATGCATAATATGCATACGTATACATTAAATAATTAGCCAATGAATGATATCTGTCAGTATCCAGCATCCCTTAAATAACATTTATCCTGAATTTGTTTCTCCATCTCTAAGAGTAATTAAAATGAACACTTTTGCCGGGCGGTGGTGGCGCACGCCTTTAATCCCAGCACTCGGGAGGCAGAGGCAGGCGGATCTCTGTGAGTTCGAGGCCAGCCTGGGCTACCAAGTGAGTTCCAGGAAAGGCGCAAAGCTACACAAGAGAAACCCTGTCTCGAAAAACCAAAAAAAAAAAAAAAAATGAACACTTTTTGCCAGGCGGTGGTGGCGCACGCCTTTAATCCCAGCACTCAGGAGGCAGAGGCAGGCGAATCTCTGTGAGTTCGAGGCCAGCCTGGGCTACCAAGTGAGCTCCAGGAAAGGCACAAAGCTATGCCAAGAAACCCTGTCTCGAAAAACCAAAAAAAAAAAAAAAAAAAAAAACACTTTCTAAACTTGGTACCATGTCTGTCCTGATGTCTCTGTCTGATTCTCAACCCCAATGAATAACATGTCCCCTTTACTCAAAGCTCATAAACAATATGAGTTACACTGTTAGTCGGCTATCCTCTGCTATTAACAAGTACCTGAGACATATCAGTTTATAAAGATAAAAGGTTTGTTTGGCTCACAGTCTGTGGAAGATCTGTTTCCAGTTTGTGGAAGGTTCACGATTAGCTTTGGTCCAAGTACATTTGGTCTATGTCCCCTTATTCTGTGAGGTAAAGAAGATGAACAAGCTGGGCCGCGGCGGCGGCGCACGCCTTTAATCCCAGCACTCGGGAGGCAGAGGCAGGCAGATCTCAGTGAGTTTGAGGCCAGCCTGGTCTACAGAGCGAGATCCAGGACAGGCACCAAAACTACACAAAGAAACCTTGTCTGTAAAAACCATAAAAAAAAAAAAAAAAAAAAAAAAGAGCCAACGTCTCGGGAAAATCATAAGCATTGTTCTGCTGTGGGATGATCAGGATATTGGGGATGGTGTAAGACACAGAGCCATCTGTGCGCCTCACACCTGACCCTCTGGACCCTGACTGGCACTAAATGGTGATCAGTGGACAACCAGCATGGTACGGTCTGCTTGACAGCACACAGAGCACACCCAGTATCCCCCTGCCTCTGCCAGTCGCTTGTAAAGTGAGACCATTGATAACTTAAAATCCTTTGAGATTTTATTGATTTTTATTTTATATGCATGGGTGTTTTACCTTTGTGTGTGGCTGTGTGCCACGTGCCTGCCGTGTGCCCAGGGAGGCCAGAAGAGGGTATCGGATCACCTGGAACTGTAGTTACAGACAGTTAAGCCACCCTGTGGGGGCTGAGAATCGAACTCAGGTCTCCCGGAAGAGCAGCCAGCACTCTTAACTGTGAAGCCATCCCAGCCCCCCATTGGTAACTTTTTAATTAAAAAAAAAAAAAGTAATACCAGGGATGAAGCCCAGAGCAGGTGCTGTAGCCAGGCCACATCCATCCTTGATTGGCAGCTTTTTGTTCTGTTTTGCTTATTTTTTTTTCCAGACAGGGTTTCTCTGTATTGTTTTAGTGCCTGTCCTGGATCTCACTCTGTAGCCCAGGCTGGCCTCGAACTCACTGAGATCTCCCTGCCTCTGCCTCCCGAGTGCTGGGATTAAAGGCGTGCCAAACCAGCGCCTGGCCGATTGGTAGCTTTATATGTTCGTAGGCACGTGCCACCCGGATGCGCCCAAGGCTCTTGTGACTCCTGTCTCCTCCTCCACAGGGGCTGAAGATCAGCGTGCTCTGGACCCTGTACTACGGCGTCCTCAGTGCTTTTGCGCCTGTGTATAGTTGGATCCTGGTGCTCCGAGGCCTGGTGGGCTTCGGGATCGGAGGGGTGCCCCAGTCGTAAGTAAATACCCAGCTCTGCCCTACCAACCACCTTCTGTACGCACAGGTTCAGCCACCTGGGATTTAAAAATGCTCAGGGAAGGAGCGAACAGGTCGATCCTCCTCCCTTGTTACTAGTCACTGAAGAATGTACAACGGATGGCCGTTGGGTAGCATTTGTACCATGGTCTATGCTGGCAGCAGCCACAGCTTACAAGGGTGTGAGTGTGTCTATCGAATACCACGTCACTTCATAGGAGGGAGTTGAGCAGCCCCAGGTTTAGGTTCCAGTACCCTGGAGATGAGGGGGATGGCTGGGCTGTGTGCCTTCATTGCCTTGGACTGTATGGGGATGGCTGTGCAGGGCTTCTAGAACCCCGGAGTCACCGTAGGACAGGTGGCATTAACATCAGTATCCTCCAGCTAAGAACAGTGTCTGCACAGCATCCAAAGGCCCTACAAGCAAAGTCCTAACAAAACAGACCCAACTTTGATGGTACGGTCAACATCCATGCGTCATGGCTGCCAGCAGGGGTGTGTGTGCTGACGGGTCACATAAGCTCCATTTTTCAGTGGAGGATCACTGAGACTCAGAACAACCCACTACGTCCTTTGGGTCAAGGCAAGGTCTGTACGGGGGTCCAGCTGTGAACTCTTGCAGGCAATGGTCCTGGCTGGTGCCGGGGGAGCGAGCCCCTGGTTCAGCCGGCGGGCCTGAACCAATCTAGTGGCCCAGTGCACCACCCACTGCGGTCTGCCCTATGCACTTCTCTGAGGGCCCTGCATCCTGGTGTGACTGTGCCCATCGGAGAAGGAGTCCCTCTAGGGCTTGGCCAGCCTCTCCCTGCAGACTTTCCCAAGGACAGCTGGAGGGATGGACCACAGGCCCTGCTATTTATTGCTGCCGGTCTCACGACTGCCTCGCGTGCCGATCCCCTGCCTCTCTGCCGCCCAGTCTAAAATCCCCTCTCCTGCAGCATGAGCGATCACTGATGTAGCTGCTCCATGGGGGTAGGGGGGTGACCAGACCTCACAGCAGAGGGGTTCCATCCCTGGCCACCCTCCCCTTTACAGCCCAACACTAGCGTGTGTGGCAGACCAGACCCCACTTTTACGACCCAGGGTACTCTTAAGTAGGGAGAAGTGAGAAATATTAGTTAGAAAAGGATACCTAGAGGACGAGAGGAAAGACAGAAACACAGGATACCCTGGGAAGAGCCTGGATCCTTATCCACCGGCCCAGAACTTTAGTCAAAAGGGCCAAGGGGCGAGGCCAAAGACCTCCCCCTTGCTCAATACGACCAAGTGCAGACCCTTCCAAACACCTGGTACCCAGGCCCGTGGTCCAATCATCCTCTTATGCAGCCCTGCTGGGTAAAGCAAGCTTGGGTTTCACTAGGAAACCTCCGTGGACCCCAACAATAGTGCTAGTGCATATGCTTCACCGGGGAACACGGAGAGACATCCATGGCACCGCCTGGGTGACCTAGTCACATTATGATGTCCCCACAGGCTCCCGACTGTTGGGGTCAGTTTCTCTCTTAAAATGTGGAGCCCAACGTTACCAGGCGGCAGCTGTTGCTTACGGTCCTGTGGGACTTCAGATGTGGTGACACACGCCTTGATGCCAGCACTTAGGAGGCAGAGGCAGACAGATCTCTATGAGTTTGAGCCCAGCCTGGTTTGTATACTAAGTTCTAGGCTTGCCAGGGCTCAAGAATGAGATCTTGTCTCAAAAAACAAACAATAAGAACAACAAAACCTGTCTTATGGGCTTCTTGAACTGTATTGGTATGAAAGCTTTCTCTCTGTAAGAGCCAAGACTCTGGAAGATGCTGAGGTCAAGGCCACACAAATCCACCCCATAGACTCTATGACAGCAACAAAGACCACTCCTACATTAACCCTTTGACTTCTAGAACCAACTGTTCTTTCTAATGGGAACACAGCCATCTAATGGCTGCTGATTTTAAAAGCAGCTGCATGCTTCATTTTTGTGTGTTGTTTTCCAAGACAGGGTTTCTCTGTGTAGCCCTGGCTGTCCTGGATCTCACTCTGTAGACCAGGCTGGCCTTGAGCTTACAGAAATCCACCTGCTTCGCCTCCTGAGTGCTGGGATTAAAGGTGTGTGCCACTACCACCTGGTGCATGTTTCATTCTTAAAAAGTGCCATGCCCAAGCTCGTGCCTAGCCATCGCTCAGGCCACCAGTGCCAGGGTGGCACAGCATGGGATACATACATATGGCCCAAGGACTCTACAGTCATAAACCACCTGCTAGGCCACCTTTGGGACAATCTGAAGACATGATTTCTAGAAAGGGCAGGTTCATCCTGAATCAGTGTGGTTGGATCATGGGCTCTGCAACCCAGAAGACCTGTCAGGCCACTGATGTTTTTCTATATGTCAGTTTTATCAGCACCCACCCACTTGATGGGTCCCTGAGAGCATTATAATACCACATATGAAGTGCCCAGGATGATGCCTCAGGGAGTTCTCCCTTCCTACCAAATATTCTCCTGGGCTACCACATAGACTCTTTCAAATGCTGGGTCACTTCATATGAGGAACTCGATCACCCTGAGGTTTGCCTGCCTGGTATGCCCTTGGTTTGATCCCTAGCACCATAAACAGAGTGTGGCCCCTCATTCCTGTGATTGGAGAACTGAGGAGTTGGAGGCAGGAGGATGGTAAGCTCAAAGTCATCCTCGGTTAAGTAAATCATTCCAAGGCCAGCTTGGGAGACTTACACCATACTTCAGAACAAAGCAACACTTTCCTAAGAAGTTGGAGCCTGGCAAGCACCCAGCTTCCCAAGGCATGGATAAGAAAGTCACAGGGGGTGGGGGTGGATCACAGACGAAGTGTAGTGTGAAGGGCAGACTGACCACGTGGCTCTAACACCCGTGTTTAGCCTCCTGCCTTGTGGCATGTCAATGCTGTCTGTCCACTCCTTCCCCGGGTCTGCCATATGGCTTCATCCAGGGCTCTGTAGAGCTGGCATCCGGCATGCTTTCCTGGAGTGGAAAAGCCTGATTTCACACTATTTAGGAATTAAAAACGACTGGAGCTCTAAGCAGAGGTCATTAACAGAGACACAGCCATAAATCTGGGCTGGCCGCAGCTAGTAACCAGATTGTGGCCCAGTTCCAGAGATGAGCCACTGGCCGCACAGCAACGCCCCCTGGTGGCTGGAGGAACTGTCCTGCCTCAGGTCAAATGCCTTCCCAGGGATGCTGGGGAGGCTAGAGCAGGGTTCCAGATGTGGGGAAGAGATGTGCCGCACCCTGAACTTCTTTCTGCTCACAGATCCCCTGGAAATGACATAAAGTGACAGGAATCTCTAGTGGAGCTCATAAGCAAGGAAAGGATGCTGTCCAACAACCAGAAATTTTGAGAAACTTCTGGAAGCCTGTGAATAAATGGAATTACAAGGCAGGGTAATTAGAACAAAGAGAGATCACACCCCAAACCAGCCACAGAGGATCACACGATGAAAAGGATTTCCAGACTCTGGGAGAAGTGGCATTCCCAGGGTCCCCAGTACAGGGAAGGATGAGAGGACACCAGGTGCTGGGAGACAAAACTTTTCCTGGGGACACAACACACATGTTGACACACCCCACATAGGAATCCCACTATGGACCAAAATACAGACGCCACCCAAGTCCTACTTGGTGAACCAGTGAGTTTTATTGGGGTTACTTACAGGAGCAGAAATGACTCAAAGTCAGCTGTATCACCAAGGCCCACCCCAGCATGGGTGAGAGCTCACAAAATTTAGGACCGTGGACCATACTGCACAGCTTGCAGGCAGCTCAGCAAGTTGGAGCATGTCCCTTCCTGGTGCCTCAATTGGTCTAAACCTCTTCCAAGCAGCTTGTTTCCTCTCAAGAGTCTTTTTTGCAGCTCAGCTTGGCTCTACTTCTCTGGGAGGGACTCTGACCTTTGATTGCTTACTGTGTCAGGGAGGGCCTTAGTGAGTCTGGTCAGTTTCAGGGACTTCCTGAAGCTACTTTGTTTACTTTCCTGCTTAAGGAGCTTCCCTGAAGGATGGAATGTTTCAATCGCTGAGGAATTGGTTACACAACACTCCGCCCCTTCTTCCAGCTCTTAGATTTTTTCTGCCCCCTCTTCCTAAATCCCTGAGCCTTGGAGGGGGTGAGTACAGATGTCCATCTATGGCTAAGACATAGGCCACCCTGCCACAGTAACAGTCACTTGTTCTCAGGAGCTTCACCGGTGGTTATGAGGTGAGGCCGATAGCAACTGTGATCTATGGATGTCCACACACACGTTTAGAAGGCAGTTTGGCAGGGACATCCCATCCATCTAGAAAAATCATAGAAGTTGCTTCCCCATTGGGTCCTATGACCTCCCCTCCCCAGGCCATGGGTTTTTGTCCTGGATGACAGCACCAGATGTGAGCTCTCTCTCGTGGAGCGGGCCTTACATGCAGTTGGAAGGCTGTTGGTTTCCCCCACCATAGTTGAGCCGCCATTGCACAGGCAGGCACATCCTGCCTGGAATGGTGGTGTTTTAGCACGCAGGATCCACAGCCAAGCGGGAATGTTGGTGGCAGTTCTCCACCAGCAGCCTGCATGGCCCTTTCTGTCACTTTTGAAAGCCAGCCGACGGTGGGGAGTTTCCAGTCCAGTCCCAGCTTAATTTCTCCATGTCCTACAGTCAAAGCAATAGGGTCTCACTGTCTGGTTCTGGGATACAACCACCAGCAGCAGCAGCAGTGGCCTTCATGGCTAGCGGCTCACAGGGAGGTAGCACACCCCAGCCATTGAGGCTGTCAGTCAATAACCTTATGGCATTTTGGAGTGTCCTTTTCCATCCAGGTAGGGTACCTTTTGGACTTAAACTTGGTAGTTATTGTTTTAACAACCTATATTTTCTCTCAATTAACCCAGCCCCGGTAGGGCTGTAAGGGGGGTAGAAGTACCCGTTTGTCTCTCCAATGGCTTCCCAAATCTGCAAAAACACTCAGAAGTCAGCATTCTGTCACCTCTATAACAATCTTTTCCAGAGGGCAGGCAGGGTAAGGCGGCATCCCAAACCGCCATCCCATAGCAAAGATAACCCTGGTGGGGCACCCTGAAAGTCTGTGGTCGGTCATCCGTTCTCAGGAAGAGTCAGGCGATCCCAGAAGTTCACAGCTAAGAAGATAGCAAGGTCAAACATCAGCGAGGTCTAGGAGAGCGTGGGAAGGGTCCATCCATTTGTATCAGGTGCCTCTTCCACAGAGGGAGGCTGGGAACACAGAGGTGCGAAGTCCATTAGCTCACCGTAACCCTCAGTCATTCGCTCTGAACCGTTTTATTTCCACATCCTGGAGTTCTTCCACGGAGCCTCCCTGCCCGTCTCTATGCCCGACGAACTCAGTGGGCCTGACTCAATTTGCTCAGACCTACCCAGGACCAAGAGGGAGCGAGGCCGTGCTTTCCCGGGGGCACCTGCTGGCTCCCTAGGGCGGAGCTGCCCTGGAGTGGAACTGTGGATGTGGCATTAGCTGTTGTCTCTCTGGTCACCATACCCGGCTGTTAGGGGAGTTCCTGGCTGGGTAGGCCATCTCCACCCCTGTGTAAACTTTCTCTCAAGGGAAATGGACCCTCCTTAGTCTCGGGGGATAATCACCCACCCTGGGTCAGGCCTGGTGGGCTTCACCTGGACTGTTCTGTCTCGAATGTCTCCCGAGAACTGCTCCGCGGGCCTCAACGCCCTCCCGTGACTCTTTAGCACACGGTTTGACTTTCTATCGATTTTCTCCTTAGAAACTCCAGCTCAACACCAACCTTGCCACATTTGTCTTCGAGTAACCCAGACAGACCCCCTTCTCTGTGTTACCGTTTTTTAAAGAAAATCCCTCTTAGGTTATTTTCTCACTTATGGGCACTCTTTACATGACGGTCTAAGTCACTGATTTCTGCCAAAGCCTTTCCTACTTTATAAAGATCTTGTCCCACCAAAGGGCTCAGCAAAGCCTCCAAAGCTCCATACACATATGCCAAAAAAGGGGGGGTCGGGGGGATTTATGTGCCCCAAGTCCCACAGCTAGTTAATGGCTGACCTGAGACTTACTACAACTTACTTACTCATTTATACAACTAAAGAGCTGTTTTGTCTGTGAAGAATACAGGTAAAACCCCAAGCAAAATTACAGAAGAATTATGAAGCCACCTGAGAGGACTTGGGCTCCTTAGCACTTCAGATGGAGTCATTTACATAAACCTAATTATGTCTTAATTAGACAGAACTCTTATCTAGTTATAAAGATAGCTCCCTTAAGTGCTTTGTTGGGAAACATTTAGGTGACAATATTTTCAGGTAGTTAGGTAATATTAAAAGTTTCCATTCATGCTAGGTGGTGGTGGTGCGCGCCTTTAGTCCCAGCACTCAGGAGGCAGAGCCAGGTGGATCTCTGTGAGTTCAAGGCCAGCCTGGTCTACAGAGCAAGTTCTAGGACAGGCTCCCAAAACTGCACAGAGAAACCCTGTCTCAAAAAAAAAAAAAGTTTCCATTCGTTTACAGTAACTTTGCCCAGCCAGAGCTCCTCAGAAAATCAGAAGAACGACATCTTGGGATATAGTTTTAAAATCAGTCAACAGCCAGAATGTAATGGTAACAGCTGGTTTGCTGTTGCCAGACCACAATGCCTCAGGTGGCGTAGGTTATAAAGAAAGGAGGTTTATCTCAGGTCATAGGTTTATCCAGGCTCAAGGCTAGGGGCTGCATCTGGTGGGGGCTGGCCACCTTGCTGGCAGCCACTGAGCTGACTCAGACATAATCTGTCAAGAGACAGGAGGCACACACATGTCCTCAGATCCCCTAACCAAACCTCCAAGATTCAAGGTGAACATGGTAACCTCTCTCCTGTAATCTCACAGTTCGGGGGAGGGAGAGCCAAGGAGGATCACCATGGTTCTGAGGCCGGTCTGGGCTACATAGTGAGTTCCAGGTTAGCAAGAACTAACATAACCCGAATAAAAGTCCGGGATTCAATTTTGGGACTGGCCCTAACAATGTTGTCTAACCCTGATCACCTCCCCTAGCCCCAAGTCCCCACCCCCAGACACCACAACTGGATCAGGTTGAGCAGGATGAGGATGAGGTGTCAACACATGAAACCCCAGGCGTGTGCGCCAGACACCCAAGCCACAACAATGTGAAGACGAATTACCTGTAAGGAGTCCTCTTCTCTGCCCCGCCCCCTTCGTTCCTCCCCTTCCCCAGACACACATTGACTTTGGTGACGAGAGCCACCGTACAGAGCAGTCATTGCCGACACTGATGACACCTGAGAACCACAGGACAGCTGTGCGATGTGTCGTCACACAGAGTTTAGCTCAACCCCAACTAATTAGAAAACCCAGCTCAGGGAGGCTTGATCAAAGTCGGGTGCTCAGAAGGCGAGAATGAGCTGCCGCTGGGCACGGGCCGCCCAGCAGTCAGGGTTTACGACCAGGATTTAGTTAACTAGGTTCTGAGGTCGGGTGGTTCAGCTGTATCGGTGTATCGGTGGCACTTGCTTACGTTTTCAATCAGCGGGTGGATTAGATGACCTGATGATTATATGACCTGATGAACCTAGGAGGCTCCATCTGGCTCCACCCAGGCACAGCCACCTGGGATCCAAGACGGGAAACCAAAGCCACGGAGTCTCCTGTAGCCTAAGTTCGCAGCCAGCAGTGATGGGAATCAAACCCAGGGTGCTGGGAATCAAACCCAGGGCTTACAGCTGCTGGCTGAGCCATGCAGCCCTGAAATCAACTCGTGATGGGAAGGGCAGCAGAGCCAGGCTCCAGAGTAGCAGGGACGGCAGAGGGACTCCAGGGGGGCTGCTCTCCCAGGCCAGTTGCAACTGAGTTCAAATCCAGACCCGGCTTATGCCGGATAGTGTCTGTATAGGATAGATACTGCACGGAGCTGTGCACTTACAGAGTGAGATGAGCATCGCTCACGGAGCCTGCCCTACTCGGAGGACGATGCCAGAGGTGTGGAGCTTTTCCCCGTGGAAGGTTTCTGTCCTTTTTAAGGCAGGATAGAGAAGTCATAGTGAGATGCTGAGTAATCTCCCTTTATGTCCATGGAGAGCTTAAAAGAGTTTGGTTGGGTGCGGAGAGATGGCTCTGTGGTTAAGAGCGCTCACTGCTCTTGGAGGGGAGTCAAGTCTAATTCTCAGCACCCATGTTAGATAGCTCATAATGACTGTAACTCTAGATCCAGAGGATCCAGTGCCCTCTTCTGGCCTGTGAGGGCACTGCACATGTGCAAGACACACACACACACACACACACACACACACACGCATGCACACAATAAAAGTAATTCTTTTTTTAAAAAAAATTGTAAAAATGTTAGATTTGGTGGCTTAGGATCTAGCTTAGTGGTAGAACATTTGCCCAGCTTGCAAATGGCCCTGAGTGCAATCTCCAGCATCAAAGGGAAAAACTGGATTCAAATATGATTTATTTTATGTGTATAACATTTTACCTGCATGTGTGTATTGCACCATGTGCATGCAATGCCTGCAGAGGTCAGAAGAGGGCGTCTGATCCCTCCAGAACTGGAGTTGCGGGTGGTTGTGAACCACCGTGTGGGTGCTGGGAATCAAACTCCGGTCCTCTGAGCTCTTAACCACTAAGCAATCTCCAGCCCCAAGATTTGCATTCTAATTTTTAAAGTGGAGTTAAACAGTGCTCTGTATCTATTATTACAAGTGACATTTTGGGTTATAAAGTGCAAAAAAATGGACAAAAATCTCACTAAAGCTGCAAGTGTCCTTTCATGAGAATAAGCAAAATCCAGAGGGTGACCGTGAAACTGTAGCTTTTTATGTCCAGTAGGGGGAGCTGTGAGCATCCACAGAGCATCATTCAGGTCAAGTGACAACTGGGGAGATATGCAGGTCCAGGGCACCTTCCAGGTGATTTAGTACACAGTGGAGGTCAGAGGACCCCTTGTAGGATTCAGCTCTCTCTCTTTTTTTTTTTTTTTTTTTTGGTTTTTTGAGACAGGGTTTCTCTGTATAGCTTTGCGCCTTTCCTGGAACTCACTTGGTAGCCCAGGCTGGCCTCGAACTCACAGAGATCCACCTGGCTCTGCCTCCCGAGTGCTGGGATTAAAGGCGTGCGCCACCACCGCCCGGCTCAGCTCTCTCTTTCTACCATGTGGAGTTATAGAGATCAAACTCAGGTCACCGGAATTGGCAGCAGATACTTTTATCTGCTGATCCATCTCGCCCATCCCAAAAGTGCTCTTTCTTATATTAGGAAGTGATTAATAAATGCAAAAAGAAAGACAAATTAAAACCACAGTTTATCACCAATGCAGTCATGGTCAGTTCAAGTAGAAAGAGCCAGTGGCTACAGCTGGTGAGTTGAGATTTTGTGGAGAATAAGATACTGGGAAATCTGAATATGTCCTGAATAGTCATCAGTGTCAAAAGGATGCCTTAGGGTGGAGACATCTGTCCCACACCAACTTCACCCATCTATGGAGACTGACATACCAGTGAGGGAGCAGGCTGGCATTGGACACCATGGATGCAACTCCTGGGAGCAACTCGGCCTCACCTCTGGGGTTGTCCTCAGGGATGCACAGACAGACATCAGGGACCCAGGATGAGGGTGTCCCCCAGGACAAGAGGCCATATATGACACAGGGATAGCAACAGCTAACACAGCTGCCCTTAAACCCATGACCAGACCTTCCCCAGATGCTGCGGCTACCATCGACCTCCATGGAAGCATGATGGAATCTGAGGATCGTTTGGGGGAATTGCAGGAGCCTGGGACCCTGTGTTCGAGAATCTGCTTCCAAAGGTCAAGAGATTCACACACTCCTAGAAATGCAATGATGCACGCAGGCAACCCAGTGCTCAGGAGGTGGAGGCAAGCGGATAGAGAGTTTGAAGGTAGCCGTGAGCCACCGTAAGAACCTGTCGGTTTTCTGACCTTAGCCATGATCCCAGGAAATTCTGACTTAGGATCATTATTGGAGGATGTGATTCAGAATCGGCCATCTTCCCGCCCTCTCAGGCCCTGTCTTTTTGCTTGCCTAGGGTGACGCTGTACGCTGAGTTCCTTCCCAAGAAAGCCAGAGCCAAGTGTATTTTGCTGATCGAGGTAAGGAGAGGGTGCCGGTCTCTGGGGAATGCTAACTGACTGGCAATCGGTTCTCGGATGTATGGAGCCACAGGACTGCAAAGGGGAGTTTCAGAAAACCGTGACAGACTCAATTGGCAAACATGTACATGGATATACAGTATATTCCCCCCCTCTTTCCCTCCCCCTTCTCCCCGTCTTTCTTTCTTTAATTGGATCAGCACTTCTCAGCCTTCCTAAGGCTGCAACCCTTTAATACAGCTCCTCACATTGCGGTGACCCCCAACCATGAAATTATTTTTATGGCTACTTCATAACCATAATTTTGCTGCTGTTATGATCGTAATGTAAATATCTGATAGGTAACCCCGTGAAAGGGTCACACGGCCCCCAGAGGGGTCGCGACCCACAAGTTGAGAACCGCTGATCTAGAACCTCACAAACATTGGGCAAGGGCTCCACCTCTGAGCCACACCCCGCACTCCCCACACCCACCTCCATACCCAGCCCTCTTTGGCCTTTTTATTTTGAGACGGAGTCTTGCTAAATTGCTCAGGCTGGCCGTGTACTCCCTGCCTTTCAGTGGAAGCTGACAGGTGGAAGCTGACAGGTGTTCTCAGGGCCGGCCCCTCGGTCACGTGATCACACAGAGCATAGCTGTTTCTGTGCCCACTGACTCGGACCTCCTAACAGCTGCCTCTGATCCATCCGAGTGGCCGACTCCCAGCTGCCTGACACAGCCGTGGACAGTCAGTTGTGTGAATCCTGCATCTATGTGCTTGTTTGTTTTCAGACAGGCTTTCCCTAGGTAGCCCTGGGTGGCCTAGAGCCCGATCTGTGACTCAGACTGGCCTTGGACTGGCGGCAATCCTCCTGCCTCTGCCTCCTTAATGTTAAGATGCCAGGCATTGACGGCCATCCCAGCTGGTTGTTTCAATGACAGAATGTGCCCGGGCCGGCTGCTCTTGAAATCAGGCTAACCCTGGTCACACTCGGTTCTCTCTGAGGCTTCCCAGGATCCAGCAACTAAAAAGCTGAGAGGGGTGGTGGCGCAGACCTGCAACCTCCAAACTCAGTGGGCGGAGGCAGGAGGATGGCTGCTAGTTCCAGGCCAGTCAGGACCACAAAGCAAGACCCTGTCTCAAAAAAAAAAAATGTCTTAAGCTCATACCTGGTTGAGTGGCATGACTAGTATCCATCCTAACCGGCCAGCATCCTTAACATGCCTGTCATTAGACATTTTAATGGTCACCCGTGACCAGAAATGGATTGTGGCTCCTTTAAGTGAAGCAGGGGTGGGGGGATGGGAGGATGGGGGTGGGAGGGGGTGGGTGCTAGGAAGGCTCTGGGCCCTTAGTGGGGCAGGCTTTAGCATGGGCAGTGCTTAGTGGGGCCCTTAGAGGGGAGGCCTCAGTGGGGTGGGCTTTAGCGTGGGCGGTGCTGGCAGATAGAGAGTCCTGCCTGATACAACAGAGCAGTCTGAGGAGGACTTAGAAAGTCACCATAAAGTCCCCGATGAGCCTGGTGGACCAAGCTTGTCATCCCAGCTACCGGGGAGGCTGAGGCGAGCGTCATCACCTCATAGTCTGCCTAGGCAACTTAGTGAGACCCTGCCTGCAGATGAAACCTAAGAAGGGGGCTCAGTTGGTAGAGTGCTCGCCTCACAAGGCCCTGGCTCCGATACCCGGTACTTCAGATAATAACCATAATAACAGGGCCAGTGAGGTGGCTCGTAAAGCGCCTGCAACCAAGCTCCAAACCCAGGACCCGAGTTACGTAAGGAGAGAACGGACTCCCGAAAGCCATTCATCACTCCCGCAACAAACAAGCAGACAGACAACTGTAACTGAAAAATAATACCAGCAGTAAAGTCTCCCCATGAGTGTGTTACCGAGCCCAGTCCTGGAGGACCAGGAGGCAGCGATGCGCTGCTGCCCTTCAGCTGGGCCAGCCTGTGACCACCCTGCAGGGGAGGGGCCGGGACAGCACATCAACCTTGGTCTCTCGTCCACCCTGCCCTCCCTCTCATCCCCTGGGCTTCCCTATTAGCAGCACACAGTGGGAAGCCGCAGGCAGAGAGCCTGGTGGGGGGATCCTTTCAAAAGTAGGAAAAGATGGAGGGTGACTTGGGGAGGTAAGGGAGAGATGATTCCAAAGGAGGATGCTGGAGCCCGTGGGGCAAGGGAAGGAGATGTCAATAGACAAAAGCCAGAGTGTCGACGAGTGTAACCACATGCAGAGCAGATGGAAGCCGTCCCGTGCCCACCAGTGGAGACATACGTAAGGAAGATGCGGTAGATCCGTATACGATGGAATAGTATCAGGCCCCGAAAAGGGAGAAATTGTGGCTTCTGCTACAACATTGGGGAGCCATCGGGACATTATGCTTGGTGAAGTAATCCAGACCTGGCTAGGAAAAATTGGAAATAAGCCGAAACCAAAGTCCCTTGAAATGCCCACTGTCATACCTGTATCACAGAATACTGGTCCTTTCCACCTCCTTCGCTGTGGTGACCTATTGCACGGTCCAGCCAGAGGGTTATGCAGTGTGGGATGGACCGCAGCAGGATGTGCCACGTTGAAAGGAGAGGGACGTGTGTGTGTGTGTGTGTGTGTGTGTGTGTGTGTGTGTGTGTGCTCCGATCTTCTGCTCTCGTCCACAGTACCCCACAGTCGACGCTGTGGGGGCCACACTCCCGCACCACTGACTCTCACTCTCCTGGGCCAGGTCTTCTGGGCCATCGGGACAGTGTTCGAAGTCCTCCTGGCTGTGTTCGTGATGCCCAGCCTGGGCTGGCGCTGGCTGCTCCTGCTCTCGGCTGCCCCGCTGCTTCTCTTCGCGGTTCTGTGTTTCGTACGTATGTTTAAAGACGTCATCCCCTTGCCGGTCTGGGGGACATTGTGTTTTAGTGGGAAGCGAGTGGAGGACAACACCAGAGCTCTATCTCTTCAGACTATTGATTATTAGCTGGGCGTGGTGGCGCGTGACTTTACCCCCGGGAAGGAGAGGTGGGCCCATCTTTGTCAGTATGTGAGGCCAGCCTGGTCTACAGAGCAAGTTCCAGGCTTGGCCAGGGCTTTTACACAGAGAAACCCTGTCTCAAAAATGAGTATATGCATATATATATATTTTTTTAAATTGTGAAATGAGGCCTGGAGTGGCCACAGAACTGGGTGTTGGAGTGCTTGCACACAATCTCTTTTGAGATGTTCTCTGTAAGACTCCACTAGACCTGCTGGAACTCTTAACGTCACGTGACAGACACAGAATTCAAAGTGACTTGAGCAAAACACAGGAACAGACACGTGATAGAGGAGTCTGTGTCTGGCTTTCGGGCATGGCTGGATTCAGGAGCTCAGTCTCTTCAGCCCATCCTGAAATGAGAACACGCCTCACATCTTGTGTATCGGTGCAGAGCGTGTACATGCACTCTTTCGTGTACACACACACACACACACACACACACACACACACACACACACACACGTCCTTCTTTCTCTCCATAACTATGTGGGGAAGGGCTGTGATGAAGCCCATGTTAGGTAGGGTGACATCTGTTCTTGTGCCTAAGCCACCACCTCAGCAGCTCCATCAGAAGGAGGGTGCTGCTTTGCAGCAGAACAGTCTGGAAAGAGCATTCTGGTTCCCATGGGGTATCTTGGCTCAAGTTTTGTTATTTTTTTTTTGTTGTTGTTGTTGTTTAATCTTGTTTTTGCAGCCTCTGGCTCAGCCATCCCCCAGGACACTGGAGTCTGGGGTGGGGGTGCGGGCAGTGGGCGTGGGGAGCAAAGCAGAGGCTCACACCCTTGCTTGTTTAACACCTGCTTACATTGGTGATCCCTAGTTATATGGGCTCGCCTAGTTGCAAGGGAGGCTGGGAAATGTAGTCCATGGCAAGGCAGCCATGTCCATGGAGAATTCCACACAATGGAGTGAATTTTGGTGGGCATTGGCAAACTCTGCTACGTCCTCATTTGACTAATGAGGAAACTGAATTCCAGAGGCCAGCTGATTTTCCAAACATCAGGCCGTATTTGAACTGGCCGAGTCCCAGTCCCACGGTTTCTCTGCTAAGTCAGTGGTTGTACAAACCACTATTTCCCTTCACAGGAATGCACCTGGAGCTGGGACTTAGGCTTAAAACGTTCTGATTTCTCTCTCTCAGACTTAGTTTAGATGACGCTAAGCCCAAGAAGGCAGATTTTCTCAAGAGTTGAGGGGGAGACTTTTTTGATGGTGGTCATTATTTACTCTATCTCTCCCCCAAACTCTAAAAGCAACCACGACAGTGATGAGTTGCATGAACCCACGGTAGCTCTTCACCAGGCTCTCTGCTTCTAGGATCCCATCTAATCCTCTAAACACCTGAAGGTATGAAGGGAGAAACAGGCACAGGGAAGTGACGTCACCGTACAGGCTCCTGTGGCCATGTAACATACAGAGGAGTCAGCATTTGAAGCCAGGTCTCTGTCTCCAGACACCTAACGCTCAGAGAGTCCCACACAGATGAGAGAGGGCGGCCTGGAGAGCGTGCTCTGATCTACACTAACCAGCCACGCTTGGGTCTCCCGTTCCCTCAGTGGCTGCCAGAGAGTGCGAGGTATGATGTGCTGTCCGGGAACCAGGAAAAGGCCATTGCCACCTTGAAGCGGATAGCAACCGAAAACGGAGCCCCCATGCCTCTGGGAAAGCTCATCATCTCCAGACAGGTCAGTGTGTGGAAACTGTGTGTGTGTGTGTGTGTGTGTGTGTGTGTGTGTGTGTGTGTGTGGTCTTTGAGCACACTGGCCTATCCTCTCAGCACATGTGCTGGGGTGGCCCCTGACCAGGAGCAGGCTGTATGTGTGTGGAACGATTTCATTTCCCTTGCGCTGAAACAGACCCGGGGGCCCATAGCGCCCACCTCAGGGGTCTGCCTCCTGCTCCGTGTTGTAAGCACAGGATGGTGCTGGTCTGTGATCATCAAGGTCTCAGCAGGAAGGAATAAGATGAGGCTTGGCTTCCCAAACTTGTGTCCTCTTCCCCTGGCTATGCCACTAGCAGTGTGTGTGTGTGTGTGTGTGTGTGTGTGTGTCTGTGTGTATATATCTGTGTGTATGTCAGTATGTCTGTCTGGGTATGTCTGTGTGTGTGTCTGTGTATCAGTGTGTCCCTGTGTGTGTCTTTGTCTGTGTTTGTGTGTGTGTGTGTGTGTGTGTGTGTGTGTGTGTGTATCTATCAGGCCCCCAGTCAAGGCCCCTATGCACTGGGAGCTAGCCAAAAACCCACATGTCCTTGTCTTGAAACAGGAAGATCGAGGCAAAATGAGGGACCTTTTCACACCCCACTTTCGCTGGACAACTCTGCTGCTGTGGTTTATATGGTAAGAGCTGCTGGTCGCCCACTGTGAGCCCCGCCCACCATGAGCCCTGCCCACCATGAGCTCCGCCCACTGCACACAATTGTGACTTGAGATTTATTTTGTGCGTGTGTGGATGTTTGCACATATGTATATGTATATGTATACATAGGTCACCCAAAGATGACATCAGGCATCTGCCACAGTCTCAACTTTGTAAATCAAGGCAGGGTCTCTCTCACTTGGAGCTAGCCAGCTTGCTATAGAGACCTGGTCTTTGCCTCCGGAATGCTGGGATGACAGGCTGGCCACCACGTGTGCTGTCAGTATCACGCTCCTGACCCCATCTGCGTGGATGACCACGTGGGCTGTTCACTTCTTCATGCTCTGAGCTTGATGTGGAGTTACTCAGATACGTAGCTTTTAAAGGAGATGATTCTATTTCTGCTCTTCAAGAAAATGCTTCAACTGCAAGCCATCCTTAATGATGCCCTCGAAGGTAGATACGGCAAAGGGACAGAAAGAACACTTCTAAGGGACCTTTCTCCAGAAGGCCACTGTTTACACCGGCCAGGGCCTTCCTCTCTGCCCGCGTTGTCTTGGCTACCGTCGGTTGTCCACAGCCCATCCTTTAAAAACCAAGACGTGGTCCACACAGCCATTCATGAGATTCTCCCAGCTCCTGCCCGGTTTAATTTTTCTTAAGTGACAGGCGTGGGAGGAGACTGGAAGGGAGGCAAATGCAGAGCATCATTGCCTCCCTCTTTGCAGCAAGTCCAAGCACGGCCATTCTTCTCTCTTTTCCAGATCTCGACCACAGCAGCGCCCGTGCAGGGCACTGTGCGGCTGGAGGACTTGTGTTCTATTTTTAACCTGGTTCCCAGCTTCCTTTTCACTTTTTTTTTTTGTTTGTTTGTTTGTTTGTTTGTTTGTTTTTGATTTTTCGAGACAGGGTTTCTCTGTGTAGCTTTGCGCCTTTCCTGGAACTCACTTGGTAGCCCAGGCTGGCCTCGAACTCACCCTTTTCACTTTTGAACAGAGGCATCGGTTATGAGAGAGGTGTTCCCAGCACGGTCAATTACAGGGGAGAGGGAAGAAAGGCTTGATAGCATGGAGCCAGGCTTGAGTTCCGCCTCCGCGTTCCTAAGAGCTGAATCGATCCACCAAGCACTTATTAAACACCTGCTGTGTGCCCGGTACAAAGTGGTGCCCGCAGGGATTTTAGTTAGGCAGAACTGAAACACCTGCCTTTGAGAATCCATAATTCCAAAGAAAAAAATTAAATAATTTTATTAAAGAATCTGTAATTCACTTGAATTGATTTTGAATCCCAAGGGCAATTTGTGAGAGGCTGATTTTAACCCTGTCAATGTCAAACCCAGTTCCTACCTCAAAGAGAACAGAGTTTATTCGGAAGCAATACGATGTGTCCCCATGTGGCAGTGGTTAAATAAAGAGCTGTAGTCAAAGAAACAGGAAAGCCATAAAGCAGGGCGTTTTCCTAAAGACTCCTCTGGCCGGCCTCAGTTACTGCAACCTGATGACATTCTTAGCTCTGTTCTTTTTCTTAAATATTTATTTATGTATTTGGCGGAAGCGAGTGGCCTGCCAAGTTAATCCGTTCCAACGGTTTTACCTGATAGGTGAATGGACGTTGGGTCAAATACAGATGGTGGGTGAACACGTGGCTATTAAGGTAGCCCCAGAGGGTTTTGGCTCTGAGTCTGCAATGTTCCAACTCTCCACAGCCATTCTCTCAGGCCTTTAGGACCTCCAGCGTGGCATTTTGTTTGTTTTGGGCAACTTTAGTTTATATTTCTCCGTGTTGACCCAGGGTCATGTTTTGTGTAAGCGGAGACCAAGTGTTGATTTACATCCTGTGGCACCAGGGGCCTCATCCCTAAGATTTGACGGACTGAGACCGGGCTGACAAGAGGGCCGTTGTCAGGTGACAGGGTAGCCTCTCGTAGAGCCATGTTGGACGAAGCCTTCTGACATCACTAGCCATGAACCGTGTGAGAATTCCCCCCCCCCACACCTTCTGCAATGGACACTTAACACGTAACATATTACAGGAATGTTATGCTTGAGGTTATAATGGTCAAGAACACAGGATAGACTAAAGAAATAGATATAGGCCAGGCGGTGGTGGTGTACGCCTTTAATCCCAGCACTCGGGAGGCAGAGGCAGGTGGATCTCCGTGAGTTCGAGGCCAGCCTGGGCTACCAAATGAGTTTCAGGAAAGGCGCAAAGCTACACAGAGAAACCCTGTCTCGAAAAACCAAAAAAAAAAAAAAAAAACCAGCTCCACTTTAGTCAGGCTGACTGAACCATAGCAGCCGCGGCTTGCAAACATCGTTATAACCTGGGAGGCTCCCCTTCAGCCTCTGGTTGTGTCTGAGTCCCCGTGTGGCTCTTTTACCAATATTCTAGTTCTGCATGCTCCGAATGCAAATTCCACGCAGGAGTAAAGAAGTGTCATTGCACTCTGAAATTCTAAAAATCATGTTCAGTGCCCCCAGTGTTAGCCCAGGAGCCCCTGTAGATGCCAGTGGGAATGCCATGCTGTTCATCTTGGGATGTCACACAGTCCACCTTGGTCCTTCCAAGAACACAGGATCATGTCCCTCTATCCCATCATGATGCTTCATGCCAGCCATCTTCCTGCTCAGGGTCCCCAGAAGGCTCCAAGACCCCACCAAGACTAGGGAGGGGGTAGACCCCCACCCCCCATGGCTGGAAGGGGCCTTGCACCCGTTTGATGATGTCTCCATCCTGACTTCCCCCCACAGGTTTTCCAATGCCTTTTCTTACTACGGCTTGGTTCTGCTCACCACGGAACTCTTCCAGGCAGGAGACGTCTGCAGCAGTGAGTATCACTTCCCTCCGTCTTCACCCTTCACCTTCACACCACCCCCTACCTCCCCCCCCACCCCACCCTCACCCCCAACCCTGTGAACACAGTCACACTCTCACAGTGCTGCCATGATTGCTGTAGGGTAAATTCCAAGTTCCCAAGACTCTGGGCAACTTTGCGGTGATGGAGATGACACATGCCCAGTCCCACCCTAAGTCAGGACTCAGACTCTAAAGTTAGCAGCACTGACTGCTCAATCTCACTTGAGGAAGGAGCAATCTGTGTGCACCCCGCTGAAAGGATGTGAGGGACGTGTCCATCTCTGCCAAAAGACCCAAGGAGAACACATTCTAAGAGCTAAGGGGACACTGCCACTTAGCATGTGCGACAGCCTGGGTTCATTCCCCACCACCAAAATAACTAACTAAATGAAATAAAGATCCATTTTTGGTTTGGTTTGTTTAAGGCAGAGGTTGGCCTCAAACTCATGAGGCTCTTGCCTCAGCCTCCTATGTGCTGGGATTACAGGCATGCACCACCACACTTAGATAAATGCTGGATCACAAGAATGCACCACCATGCCTAGTTCCCTAGTTGGCTTTTATGTTTTTAGATAAAGCCTCACTATATACCCCTGGCTAGCCTGGAACTCTTTACGTAGACCAGGCTGACCTCAAACTCACAGAGAACCACCTGTCTCTGCCTCCCAATGCTGGGCTCAAAGGCGTGCGCCACCACGCCCAGCCTTCTCCTGGACTCTAAAGAGCAGTTGTAGAGCTGGGCGGTGGTGGCTCACTTCGTTAATCCCAGCACTCAGGAGGCAGAGGCAGGTGGATCTCTGTGAGTTCAAGGCCAGCCTGTCTACAAAGTGAGTACCAGGACAGCCAGGGCTACATAGAGAAAGCCTATTTAAAACAAACAAACCAGTTGTAGAATTGGAGAAAACCTCATTCTACAAAACCATGCATTATGTTTCCATGAATCTCCCGGGGTAAATTCTGTCCCTTAGCCTGGGGGCTCCATTTGGTACAGGAAGGCTGGAGCTCACAGAGGAGCATCAGCTGCCTCACCAGTCAAGGAAAGGACTGAAAAGCTCAACAACAGGTTGGAGTGTCCTGGAACCCTTCCAGACCTGCAGTTTCTGGTTGGTTCAGAAACTCAGCCATTTGGAGCTTGTCTACAGAGGATCCCCAAACACTGGGCTGCCTCAGCCCTGGGGCCTCCTGATCCGTTTTTCACTAATAATGACCGTTAGGTTGAGGATTGGCACAGAGCTGGAACAGTCTCTCCAAATCCCCGCAAAGGGCCCAAAACACAGTTCCTGGTTTTATGCATGTGATCCTGGGCATCGGCTAATGTGCCCTTCTCCTGTGAGGACAAGTCAGCAGGGGCGGAGCTCCACCCCTGCCCTGCTAGGGGATTTCCCACTGGGGATGGAACCCAGGACTTCCAGCAAGCTAGGCAAGCAGGAACTTTGACACAATGCCAGCGCCATTTAAACCCTCTCCAGACAAATTTAATCAGCATGGGTGAGGTTCATGCATTAGTCAGGTTTAAAAGCTCCCCAGGGGATTGTATTGTGAAGCAGGAATCACCAGACAAATTAAAGAAATAAAGAGAAATGTGTGCGTGCAGATGTGCAGCCTTCCAGTCGGTTCTATTTGAAGGCAGCGCTGGGATTCTGACATTGAATTCAGGGCAGAGGGTAAAAGAACCAAGTTTCTCCAGGCTTTGCATGTAAAGTCTAAGGGATCGTGGGTGTCAAGTTTCATACATGCGGGGTGCTGGGAAGGACCCCAGTGGTAAAGTACGCACTTAGCAAGCCCTGAGGCCCTGGGTTCAATCTGTCCAGCACAATTCATTACATAATTCATTCATTACAGGTCTTAGATGATACAGCCCCGTGGTGACAGGGTGTTAATGAGAAGCTACGTTATGCTGATTGTGGAGGGTTGGTACTGACTGAGCAGAGGGGATGACCCTCAGCCAGTGGACATTTGAGCTAAGCCGAGGGTCCATTGCACTGTCAGAAGACAGAGGTTGGCTGCCTTTTTCTGTCAAGAGCCACATGGTGAATGATTCAGGCTTCCAGAGCTATACGACTCCGATAAGCCTAGCAGGGAAGCAGCCCTGTACAAGAGATGTGTGTGTGCATGTGTGCATGCGTGCATGTAAATACTTTTATTTGCTGGGGTAAACCAGCAAAGGTCCAGTTGTCACTGACAGTAGGAGACACAGCAGCCGGGTGCTTTGGGGAGTAGCACCCTAGGAGTCCTTTTCAGAGGCCTGGTGAAGCCTGGATCTTGTCCTGGCTGTACAGTCCTTCAGAATGATTCGGTGTGATCTGAGAGCTGGGATGTGTTAAAGACACTGGTACGTACCCCAAGGTGGTGTGGGATTCTCAAGAGAGAGAGTGCTGCAGCCACACAGGTGGACTTTTAGACAGCTTGTTTTATGGGTCAACTTTGGGGTGGGGGATGTTATTCAGCAGTTAAGGTGGGTGAAGGGAAAAGATGAGAATTCTTGGACCCGGTCAGGATTTCCCCAAAGAGGCTTTAATCTTGTGGGTTTTCCCCAACACATCATGCTGTGTTGGGAGTAGGCAATTTGGGGAGGCTAATTTCATGGAGGGGGTCATTATCCCATGGCAGAAAGCAGCAATCACCTTAGTGGGTCCTTGACTGTTGTAGCAGGGACTGATGTCACACAGCTCTGGGATTGCATTAGCGGCTAAGCAGTCTACCTCTTCCCTCTATGCTTACACAGCCTACTCCAAAATAGGAGAAAATGCATAAAAATTCACCAGGGTGCAGAGGGGTTCACACCTGAGCCTGTTTGTCTCCCCGGTTCTTTCTGTGGTGTCTCAGATCCAAAATGCAAACTCTGGAATTTTTTTTGTTGTTGTTATTGTTTTGTTGAGACAGAGTTTCTCTGTGTAGCTCTGGCTGTCTCAGAACTCACTCTGTAGCCCAGGCTGGCCTCAAACTCAGAGATCCACCTAGCTCTGCTTCCCAAATGCTGGGATTAAAGGCGTGCACCTCCACTGCCTGGCCAGATTGTCATCTTTTACAGTTACCCAGCCGACTGTTCACAGGCAAGAAGGGATGTACCAGGATTTTTCTTTTGGGCCACCAACCAGCTCTCAAATCATGGCACAGAGACTTATTAGTTATGAATGCTCGCCCTTAGCTTAGGCTTGTTTCTGGCTAGCTATTTTTTTCTTTAACTTAAATTAACCTGTTTCTCTTCATCTTCATTTTGCCCCAGGGCTTTTTACCTTTCTTTCTGTATGTCCTACTCCATGTCTGTCTGGCCCTGGGTTCTTTCCTCTCTTCTTCCTCTTGTTCTTTTCCTCTTGCCTTAGATTTCTCTTCCTACTTATTCTCTCTGCCCACCAGCCCCACCTATCCCTCTCCTGCCTAGCTATGGCCAGTTCGGCTCTTTATTAGACCAATCTGGTGCCTTAGACAGGCAAAGTGAAACAAATGCACCACAGCTTTACATCCTTAAACAAATGCAGCCTAATCAAATGTAACACATCTTTACATAGTTAAACAAATGTAGCACATCTTTACACTGTACAAGTCATTTCCACAACAAAGGGCTGGGGTGCAGGAAGCTGTGGTGCAACATTGCGAGACCATCTCTGCTCTTCTCTCCTCACCCTAGTCTCCAGCCGGAAAAAGGCGGTGGAAGCCAAATGCAGCTTGGCCTGTGAGTACCTGAGCAAGGAGGATTACATGGACCTACTGTGGACCACCCTGTCTGAGTTCCCAGGTGAGGCTGGGGCAGGAAAGCCTATCATCTGTTTAGGATTAAAAAAGAAAAAGGAAAAAAAAGCAGGACCTGAGATATTTTTCCCGCTCTTTGATACACATTACAAATTATGGTGAGAGGCCTGGGAGTCAGGCCCTGCTTGAAGGCTAACAAGTCAGGATTTCTAATTTCAAGCATTCTGTTCAAAGAGGCAGACTCCTGGGTTATTGCAGCAAGCAGCCACACACTGTCACAAGAACCCTACTGCAATTCTGGCCCATAGCAAGGGTCACATACTGGATGTCAGGGCCCATTGCCTTCATCTGCACCCATAATAAGGAAGGGCCAGGCAGAAAATTTGCAGCTCAGGTGTGTGGGAATCTCTTCCCCATTATGATAATGGAATACCTGAGGTCATGTACTTTAGAGAGAAGAGTATTTAGTGCACAGTTCTGAAGTCTCAGGCTCCCGTGATGCCTGTATCAGTTGCCTCTTTCCTTTTAACAACATATCGCCCTTCCACTGAGAGACGTGAAACAGTACCCACTCGTCTCCTGGTTGCTCTGAATAGATCAGGGACCTGGAAGTGGCTTCCCAGGTCTCCAGCTTCACTGAATCTCACAGAGATGCAGCAGGCCTTGGCTGGACCAGAACCTGGAGCTCATGGATTTGGCTCAGCTGGTCCAATATCAGGAGTGGAAGACGACACAGGGTGGGTCATTAGGGACCAGCTGAGGAGCTGCCTACCATGTCCCTGCTCTCCTGGCAGGTGTCCTTGTGACTCTGTGGGTCATCGACCGCCTGGGCCGCAAGAAGACCATGGCCTTGTGTTTCATCATCTTCTCCCTCTGCAGCCTCCTACTGTTCATCTGCATTGGAAGGTGGGTATCAGGAGGAACCCCAGCCCCTCACCAGGATAAGGCTCGTGGCACTTCATGACGAACAGATGGTCAGGTTCAAGGTCAAAGCCTCTGCCGGGGGAGCAAGGGACCATACGTCTCCGTTTCATTTCTAAGAACTTCAAGTTTAGAGTTCCCATGTGTCTTCGTCACTGTTCTATTGCCGTGAAAAGACATCATGACCACAGCAGCTCTTATAAAGGAAAACATTTAACTGGGACTGGCTTATAGTTCAGAGGTAGTTCATGGCAGTCAGCACAGTGACATGCAGGCAGACAGGATACTGGAGAAGTAGTTGAGAGTTTTACATTGGATCTGCAGGCAGCAGGAAGAGAAAGAGATGCTGGGCCTGGCTTGGGCTTTTTTTTTTTTTTTTTTGGTTTTTCGAGACAGGGTTTCTCTGTGTAGCTTTGCGCCTTTCCTGAAGCTCACTTGGTAGCCCAGGCTGGCCTCGAACTCACAGCGATCCGCCTGGCTCTGCCTCCTGAGTGCTGGGATTAAAGGCGTGCGCCACCATCGCCCGGCTCTGGCTTGGGCTTTGAAACCTCAAAGTCCACCCCTAGTGGCACACTTCCTCCAACAAGTCCACACCTCCTAATCCTTCTCAAGTAGTGCCACTCCCTGATGACTAAGCATCCAAATCTATGAGGCTATGAGGGCCATTCTTATTCAAACCACCACACCGTGACTCACCCAAATAAGAGTTCAACGTGGCCACAGACGTTGTGCATGTGTCAAAGTGATTTGTCTGATGAAAATAGACCTTTTTTTCAAACAGACCCTACTGAAGATCCATTTCTCTAGTTTCCCAACTTCTAAGAGCCCCTGAATATAGATGTGACCCCGGAGGGGCCCCCAGACCAATCTCAGTGAGGAATCAGTGGGCCACAGGAGGAGGAAGAGGTGGGGCTTAGACCGGGAAGGGTTGGTCGTCTGGGTCATCAAGGGGAACAACAGAGCCCAGAGTTAGGGATCTGGAATGCCTTAAGACAGCCAGCTGCGGTCCTGCTGGAACCCCAGGCCTCACACAGGCTAAGCCAGTGCGCTGTCACTGAGCCTCAGCCTGAATTTCAACCATTCAGACCATCATCGTCCCCTTTGTCATCCTCAGCTGTGTACCACAGGTGTTCCCCTCCGTCAGCTGGGTGTGCGGGATGGAGAGCAGGCTACTGTAAAGGAGAGCTTCAGTCACAGCCCTTAGAGCTGTGCAGATGTGCTGGGTGGGGGGACCTTTGCCAATTCAGCTGTGAATTCTTCCTGAGAAGGTGAGATTGTGTGGAGAGAATGAGACAGAAAACAACCCTCACCTGCTGTTTTCTCCTCCCCAGAAACGTGCTCACCCTCTTACTCTTCATTGCAAGAGCATTTATTTCGGGAGGCTTCCAAGCGGCCTATGTTTACACACCTGAGGTAGGAGAGGCGCCCGAGAGTGGGATGGGGGGGTAAGGGGACGGTCAGACCAGAACATCAATCCTTCTTGGCTCTGGGTGGCCCCTGTGGCCCCCTCATTGCTTCCACTTATCTTGAAATCATTTTTTTTCTGCTCATACAAGCTTTAAGCACAGTGTAAGAGTTCCAGAGGTTGCCTAGGTGTGTATCACCAAAGCGAATGGGGTGGGGCCCACATCCTCCCTTCCTGGAGACAACCTTCTGCAATGTTTATGAGCTGGACATGCAGCTCGATGTTAAAGTGATGGAGGTCCTGGATTTGACCCCAGTACTGGAAGAAGAAGAAGAAGAAGAAGAAGAAGAAGAAGAAGAAGAAGAAGAAGAAGAAGAAGAAGAAGAAGAAAAATAAAACAAAAACATTTTTAAAAACTTTTACATTCTCTAAGCCTGGCTAAACCTCAGCCAGCTGGCCATTGGTGACCCTGAAGAACTAATTGAATAGGTGACAATCCACCCAAGTGGTAGGTGTCTGTGTAGCCTGTGAAACCCCAGACTAGGAGCTGGAGAGACGCCTCAGTGATTAAGAGCACACACTGGTCTTCCAGAGGACCTAAGCTTGGTTCCCAGCCCCTACATTGGACAGCTCACAACTGCCTATAATTCCAGCTCCAGGGCCTCCGACGCCCTCTTCTGGCCTCTAAGGGCACGCGCGCGCGCACGCACACACACACAGCAGTCATCCATCCAAACACACTCTCAGACAACAAAATAAGAAACAAACAAAACGAGTATAGAAAGCCAGACACGGGTATGGGGGCAGGCCAATGGCTTTTCCAACAGAATGAAGAAGTGCCACTCAAAACGGCACATGCAGAAGCGTCTTGGGGGTGCAGTGCACCCCATCTGTGTCCTGCTTCCATTAGCTTGGGAGGAGCAGAAGGTTCATGCAGTGTGGCTGAAATAAGTACAGGTCACAGTGCCTGCAGGAGAGCGGTCATTGCCGAGTTCAGCTTGGAACTCTTGAAGCTCTCCAGCAGAGAAAAACAGAACTGTAGTATTAATTTAATCCCTTTCTTCTTTCTATATGGAGTTCCAGCCATGTGTTAGACACCTATGTATAATCAGTAATTATGCGTGTGTATTGTGTATTATACATGGTGTCCGCGCTCCCTACTGAACTGTATGCATAGCTTTTTCCACTATACTGGGATGGAACCCAGGGTCTCACCATACCCCACGCAAACACTCTTGTTGCAAACTAGAAACACTGTTGTTAACTAGAAAATCCAATTGTGGAGTACCTCCCCACAGTGGAACACAAAGAGGTAAATGGGCTCCTGCTCACGGCCAACCTTGTGCTCGCTGCCTTGGGGGAACCTCCGACCTCCTTTGCCCTTTTCCCATCCTGCCCAAGGGAGTTCGTCCTGTCTGTCTAACTGGGAAGGGGTGAAGGATTTCTGCATTCCCCATGACATCTGGCTGACACACTGACATTCCAGGTGTACCCCACGGCGACGAGGGCACTGGGCCTGGGTACCTGCAGCGGCATGGCGAGAGTGGGCGCCCTCATAACTCCGTTCATCGCTCAGGCAAGTGTTGCCCCAGTACAGACCCAGGAGGCAGCCAGCAGTGAATATAGTCTTGTTTGGTTGGTTTGGGTTTTTTGACCCAGGGTCTTACTGTATATCTGGGACTCTCTTGGACTCAGGATCCTCTTGCCCCTACCCTCCTGAGTGCTGGGATTAAAGGCGTGCGCCACCACTGCCCGGCCGGTGTACAGAATCTTAAGACCAATGGGACCTGAGTTCAAATCTCAGCCTATCCTCATTATATAAGCTTGAATATGCTCCTTAGGCTATCTGTTGAGATATGTCTTATTCTGTAGCCCAGGCTGGCCTTGAACTCACGCAGTCTTCCTGCTTCAGCCTCTTGGTGCTAGGATTAGAAATGTGCATCACACACCTGGTGACTTATCTACCCTCTTGAGCCTCAGTCTCCTGTGTGTGAAAGGGCGGCGGGGGGGGGGGGGGGGGGGGGGGACACGAGGTGCTCAGCTTGCTGTCCGTCATACAGCCCGCCTGTGGCTCTGAGATGTTCTCCACCTCCCTCTCCCTCCCCAGGTGATGCTGGAATCTTCTGTGTACCTGACCTTGGCCGTCTACAGCGGCTGCTGCCTCCTGGCTGCCGTGGCCTCCTGCTTTCTGCCCATCGAGACCAAAGGCCGAGGACTGCAGGAGTCCAGCCACCGGGAGTGGGGCCAGGAGATGGTTGGTCGGGGGACCAGCAGTGCGGCGGTCCCCAGGTCGAACTCTGGCTCTCAGGAGTGATGACCGACCCCTGGGGGTTGAGCTGGTCTTTGAGGTTAGGGAGCTGGCAGAGCCCAGCCGGGCCACTTACGGTCACTGCCGACATCGAGAACTTACCCAAGAGGGTGATGTGGACCAACAGGGTTTTGTGTCGTAGCTGTGTTTGGCCATGTTCATCGAGGGTCACCCACCCCGGGAAGACGGGGTGGCATTCACTCCGGGGGGTTCTCTCTGGTTGGGGGAAGGTTTGTACATCACTGTGCATCTGCATGGGGAAACTGCTACTGTAGGAGGGTCCCAGGATGCTCAGGGCCAGCTGAGCAGATGTCATATAGTTACCCAGTCATACCCTCGGGGAGCCACCACCCACAGAGCTCCGTAGATACAGTCCGGGCCCAGACGACTCCCGTGACACCTGCCATTTCGTCCAGTAGGTTTCTTCTGCTCCCTGGCCCCAGGCTTTCCTTGGAATTAAGGTGAGCTAGTGTCTGGCCCAAGCAGCTTTGATGGAGCCAGAGACGCCCACTGCTTCCTTGGCTGGGCCCTTCTAGATGTCTCTCTGGGGCCTGCCGGGTGGAAACTGGCAGATAAATGTGCATCTGGTTTGAGCCAAGCAGACCCCGCCTGGCCCCCCTCCCTCTGGAGTTGCTATCTCTGGCTGCAGAGGGTCCTATTATGTCTCTGGGGAGAGCTAGGTGCCCACCAGGGGATCGCCTCAGAAAGCTGTTACCTCGGTCCCCAACCTGGAAATTGGAGACTGAGGCCGAGGGGAGGTTCAAGGCCAAAGCCGGTCTCGGCTGAAGCAGCAAAAGGATTTCTGGGCCCTCTGTTTAGGCTCCCTCTTCAGCCCTACTGAATGGCGAGTCCCACTTTACTCAGGCTTCGGGACCGTGCCGTGTGAGGACAGCTGCACGGGCTGAGGGGTCTCCGGGTGAAGCCCCTGCTGCAGGCCACTCAGTCTTGGGGCCCGAAGCTCACTGCTCCTCCCGGGTCTGCTTTCTCTCTTGCCCAGTCTGTCGAGGGCAGCGCTGGCCCTGCAGAGGCGGGTCCCGGGAGGATGCCCTGGCACAAGGATCAGAGAAGTCCATGTTGGCGGGGAGGGGAAAAGCCATTGTCTGGGCCTCGGGAGGAAGGGCTGGAGGGAGGTCTCGGCAGTCACGTGTACTCCCAGATTCCAAAACACACGAGCCTTCTCCCGAGGTGCAGGGAGGAAACGCTCTGGGGGAGGAAGGAAGGAAGGAAACCGCCAGGCCCCATCCAAGGCCAGAGGAAACCGACCCACGGCTCAATGCGCACGCTGCAAGGAAGCTGGGTGTGCGTTGTGCATTCATCTCTTATTAAAACGTTGGTGACGGACACGACAGGGCCTACGTCTGGTCATTGGTGACAGCGTCTAGTGACAGTCCGCCCCAACGTCGGCTAACTCGGTCCATCCAAGGAAGTGGCGCTTTGACACAATCTCCTCTCCTGGGAGGTGCAGCCACCCGGCTGCGGGCAGCATCGGGACCTCGAGTTTGATGGAGACGACACTGTCAAAGGGAGGAGGACATGGTGGCTTCCTCATGGAGACAGTTTGGCGTCCAGCCCTTTAACCGTGTCCTTACAGTCACGGTTTCATTTGCTGTGGTGGTTATTATTATTATTATTATTATTATTATTATTATTATTGATAATTGAGACAGACTTTCGCAGTGTAGCCCAGGCTAGCCCCATTCCCTTGACCTTCCTGTCTCGGGCTCCCTAGTGTACCACCACTGCCCAGCTCGGCCACATTTCCTTGAATCTGGAATTTCTTGAAGTTTTTCTGGGCAGCTCAGCTCTCCTGAGTAACAACTGGCAGCCTGCACTTTGCCTCCTCTCCTCTTCCCTCCCCTCCCCTTTCTCCCCTCCCCTCTCCCCCCCTTTCTCCCCTCCCCTCCCCTCCCCTCTTCCCTCTCCTCTCTCCTCTCCTCCCCTTTCTCCCCTCCCCTCTCCCCTCTCCTCCCCTTTCTCCCCTCCCCTCCCCTCCCCTCTTCCCTCTCCTCTCTCCTACTTTCCTCTCCTCTCCCATCCTTTCCCCCTCCCCTTCCCTTCCTCTTCCTTTCTCTCTCTCTCTCCCTGCCCCCAACGGGTCATTTTCACTTCTTCATCCTGAGAAACCCAGCTCCAGTGAGGAAGAAACTCGCAGTCAGGGCAGGAGTGTTCTCTGGGGGCCTGCAATGAAGAGAGTTGTAGTTTCTACCCAAGTGGTTTTTCATTTTGTTTTGTTTTTGAGACAGGGATTCTCTCTGCAGCCCTGGCTGTCCTGGAATTAGATCTGTAGACCAGGCTGGCCTCGAATTCACAGAGGCCTACCTCTGCCTCCTGAGTGCTGGGGTTAAAGGCCTGCACCATCACTGCCTGGCCTCTTGAAGTGTTTTTGAGTTTGAAGTTAAGTACACGCCTGTAATCGCAGCACTTGGGAGGGGGAAGCAGGAGGGTCAGAAGCTCAAGGTTATCCTCGGTTACATAGTGAGTTTGAGGCCAGCCTGGGCTTCATGAGACCCCCTCAATAGTAAAACACTCACACATGCACTCTCTCTTTCTATCTCTTGCACACACATGTGCGCACACGCGTGCAAACACAGCAGAGCAACAAAGAGAGAGAAACAGAGACACAGAAGGAGGGAGGGAGGAAGAGAGAGAGGGACAGATTCTGCTTTACCTGGGCATGACTCCATGCACTAATACCTGGGAAGCAGAAGCAGGAAGATCGTGAGTTCAAGTCCAACCCCTGGCTACATAGAAACCCCGACATATATACACCAAAAAAAGGAATAAACTTTTTTTTAAAGATCAGTGTTTTTGAGCAGTGCAAGGACTGCCCCAGAGCCTCCATGCCTCAGAAACGCTCCCGGAGCAGAAATGGACGCGGAGCAGTAGGGCTGGGGTCTGATTTGAAGCCACCCTGTTCCAGACGCCCTGTGTATTAGTGGGGATGTCATCCGTTTCTCTCCACATGAGAAAGTATTTCAGAAAATGTCGACAGATGTTCAGTAGGCTGGTGAGGTGACGCGGTGGGTGGGGGTGCTTGCTGCCAAGCCTGACGCCCTGAATTCGATCTCTGGAACCCACAGGGTAGAAGGAGAGAACTGACTGCTACAGGTTGTCCTCTGACCCCAAGATATCACGACCATGGATGCTCACGCCCACACACATGGACACGACAGATTAACAAATGTAAAAATAGTCATTCAATGTACCAAGGTTGCACACTCCTCTCTCTGATTTCAGGTCTCAAGACGGTGGGGTTCGGTCAGTGGTGGAGCACTTACCTTGCATGCTCAAGGTCCTGAGCTATGATCTCCCCCTCTTTCCCTGACCCTCACACATACACGTACAACCTAGATCAAGTCTCCTCAAGACCACCGAGACGCCCCTCGTGGTGGTGGGAAAGAGAGGAAAGCATGTCTTAGGACCAACCCTGAAGAGAGTTTGGATATCCAAAGAGTGTTTTAATAATGTTGACCAGCAGAGTGCCGAGGGCGGGAGCCTCCCTTCCGCCGGTGACATCAAATGTGCGGCGAACCACTCATCAGAGTTCTAAGCAAAGGTTTCCAGACCACTCCTAACGGACTGAGCGCAGACCCTGCCGCCCAGTACAACCAGCCACAGTACCATCGTTCTGTTGGGAGAACGGGATTGCTACATGATCTTAGATCTTGCCTGTCTCGTGTAGACTAGTTTAGGACCAGCCAGGATCCCTGCAGATGCTTTACCAGATGGGATGCATGGGAAGGACCAGGCCGTGATGGATGAGTGGAGCATCAGGGTTTCCTCACACCTTTGCCTAAGAAAGCCGGGGAGGTGAGAGGTTTGCAAAATCATCAAGGAGAGGGTGTCAGTTAATTGTATAGCACTGGGGTGTTCTCGTGGGGCAAATGATGGTCACTAGCATCCTCAGAGGTGGGATGGCGGCATCCTGGACAACTTCTTTTCTTCTAGAATTTCTCCAAAGAGGTTGGCTGCCTCCATGGCGCAACCCCAGTGAATCGTGAGTCCGTAGCCTCCGTGACCATAGTTGTGGATGACCTGGAGAAGCAAGAAAGATGACGGTCAGGGACAGAAAGGAATATCAAGGAGTGCTCAGGAAGCCTGGCTACGCTGGAAGACCGGGAACTTTCTAAAGAGCCTTGGTGAAACCCGATGCCACGAGCTCCATCAAGTGTGTTAGCGGGATGTTGGGCAGGGCCTGGGACTAGCTTAAGGGAAAGTATTTGAGGAGGGGTAGGATGGTACCCTAGACTCTTGCTTCATCCCCTAGCACAGGAGATGCGGAACCGTGAAACCCTGAAGTCAGGGACATCTGCTACATCGTTCCCTTCATCATCGTGACCCACACACTCACACAGCTCTGTAGAGACATACACGGCCCTCTATACACTCACCTACACTTGTGCCCCTCTGTCTACATGCACTCAATGTTCACACACATACCCTCCACACACCCCTATCTAAGAGGAGAAGAGTAACCTTGGTCCAGGGGTCGCTTCCAGCCCACACTTGCTCAGCTCAGTGTCTTTGGCACAGAATAACCAATGGAGTCAATGCTCTCAGCTCCCACCCCACCCCACCCCCCACCCACCCCCCGGGAAAGATAATAAATAGCACAGCTACAAAGTCAAGTCGGGTTCAAGTTATACACAGCCCTGCCTGTCACCAGTGGTCTGACTTAAGCAAGGTGACATCACCAACGGAAGTCCTGTTTTTTTCTCAGGGGGGCGGAGAAAGCTGTTCCTATCCAAAGAGCTTCAGGGTAGACAAGGGACGGTCACGAGTCTGTCTTGCCACTTGGCATAAAATACCATTTCTCTCTACTCAGTCCTTCCCCACCTCATCCCGGTGTCCCCATTTATGAGAGGGGGTGGCCACCACCTGATCTCCATCAGTCAGTGGCTTTTCCTGGGAAATGGTGGGGTTGTTGTTGGGGATGGGGCGGGCGTCACTTCCCTCGACTCAACACACCTCCGCCCTTGAAGATCCGAAATGAAGCTGTTCTCTTTCTAGCCGAACCCGAGGCCGGACTGGCCGGAAGCCAGTGAGTTCCCCAACGATTCTTGCATTCTGGGGAGACAAAAAATGCTGGCAACTTACCTCGATGGTTTTCTCTGTTGACACTCTAGGAAGCTGTGAGTTAGCTTTTAGAATCTTAGCACCACCCCTTCATCAGTCACCACCACACTGTTTGGTCACACGCTATCAGTTGCCACCCCCCTCTTCCTCTGTGTGTGTGTGTGTGTGTGTGTGTGTGTGTGTGTGTGTGTGTGTGTGTGCCTGTGTGTGTGCATATGCATGTGTGTGTGCATATGCATGTGTGTGCCTGTGTGTGTGTACCTGTGCATGTGCCTGTATGTGTGTGGGGGCCTGTGTGTGTGTGTGTGTGTGTGTGTGTGTGATGTGCAGGTGCATGCATGTGCGTGTGTGTGCCTGTGTGTGTGCATATGCATGTGTGTGCCTGTGTGTGTGTACCTGTGTGTGTGTGTGATGTGCAGGTGCATGCATGTGTGTGTGTGTGATGTGCATATGTGTGTATGTGTGTGTGTATATGTGTATGTGTTTGTGTGTGATGTGCATGCATGCCACAGTGATACCTTAGGTATCAGTCCTCACCTTCCACCTTGTTTGAAACAAGGTCTATTCACTGCTACATGTGCGAGGCTAGCTGGCTCACAACCCTGAGGAATCCTGGTCTCCACCTTCTGAGTCACCATAGGAGCGCTGGGATTATAGATGTGTGCTGCTACATCTATCTTTTCAGGAGTTCTGGGGACCTGGACTCCGCTAATGCCACAAGTCCTTTGCCCCCGAGCCATCTGTCACCTCATACTAGTTTATATATATCAATAAGCACCCACCACTGTTCTGGTATAACCCACGGTTCCCATCATGTCACCACCATTGAAGCTCTGTCACCGCCCACCCCAACAACTGTCTCCCACCCATCTCGTCAGCATCACCATGATCAGGCAAACATGAAAACGGAAGCATCAAGGACACCCGCTCTCTGTGAAAACACTAAGATGCCACCCTATGAAGGACATTCTCAGAATAGGTATCATTAGTGCATAGCGAGGACTTCTCTGAACACTGTCAAATGCTGCTGTAGACTTGGGTCTCTCTCTGGGGCTAACTTGCACATTTCCCCCCATCAGGACCAAGCTGCCCCGGTCTAGGGCACTGACACCTCTCACCTTCAGGCTGGGCTCCAGGTTGCAGCAGCTCTTCCAAATGGTGTTGTGGTCATGGATGCTGTTTAATTCATTCCAGTTCCCCAGCTGGAAGACACCCCCGAGAGTAACTGTCTTGAACCTAGATCAAAACAAAGAGTTCGAAGGAAAATGAAGCCTGGCCGAGGGAGGCATCTCTCTCCTCTCCTCCCTCACGATCGTCTCCACTGAGTCGTCCACTCCTGTCAACATCGCCACCCCCGCTAAACACATCCCACTGCCCCTGTGATCTCCGTCAACCCACTGTGCTACCCATCCCTGGCACCATCATCGCCAGCAGTACCATCCTCTCCATCAGCGACGGAGATGCTCAGGGGGCAAAGGACTTGCAGCACAGCAGTGGGAACCTGAGTTCAGACCCCGCAGAACTCATGGAAAGACAGATACAGCAGCACACGACGAGCATCATCATCAACACCAACCTAGTCACCCTGTATCCCACGAAAGCAACATCACCATGACATTGCCATCCCCCGCCACGCCAATAAAATCACCTCCCCTCCCAAGGCATCCAGCACCACCACAGCACTCACTGCCTTGGAAATCATCATCTCCAACATGCTAGCAACATGGTTCGTCTTCATCAACACCAAATGTCATTCCCCTCCAGCACATCACCACCATCAACGATGCTGATCTCCTTAACATCGCCACGTTGACACCCTACGCCTGTCAACGTCCCCATCAGCACCATCTTTCCCCATCAATAACCATGCCACTGTCATTGAACACCAACAGCCCTGCCAACCTCTCAACACTGCCCCGTAGATGCCATCACCTCCGAGGTCAACATTACAGCACCGTCAACACCATTGCTCTCCCGGCTCCCTCTGGGGCCATCCCCACCACCTTCGGTGTCACGGCCTGTGTATCCAGGGTCTTTGTCCTGGCTCTACACCACCGCCACTAAGAGGGATGCTCAAGGTAAGGTCCAGTCAAGGCTAAATCCCACCATCCTGGGGATTTCATTGCCCAAGCCCATGTATAAAACCTGGAGGAGAAGCCGGGCGGTGGTGGCACACGCCTTTAATCCCAGCACTCGGGAGGCAGAGCCAGGCGGATCTCTGTGAGTTCAAGGCCAGCCTGGTCTACAGAGGAAGATCCAGGACGGGCACCAAAACAACACAGAGAAACCCTGTCTCAAAAATAAAAAACTGAAAGGAAGGAAGGAAGGAAGGAAGGAAGGAAGGAAGGAAAGAAGGAAGAAAACCTGGAGGAGAAACACTGGGCAGGTGGATGGAGTGTTAAGAGGCCATGAAAGTGTCCCCTCTAAGACCTTAGATCAGTCAGAGATTTACCCTGGGATGATGTACGGGGAGTTGTAGATGCCGAGGGCTGGGTCATGGGTGAGGATGTAATGCTTCATCCAAGGGGCCTCCACCTGTTGATTCAAGGCAGACACACCTCCTCAGGGAGCGAGGCTGATGGTCCCCCTTTTCGTTTGCTCCCCTCATTCCCCTGACCCAGAACTGCATGAGGATCACCTGACAGACAGCTCCCCTTGTTCCCTGGAGCATTCCATGTCCTCACCACATGTCTATAGAAAAACCTTAACTCACAGGAGCAAACACACACACACACACACACACACACACACACACAAGTGCACATGTGCATGTGGCCACATACCATCGGTGTGCCCACAAATAGGCAATCACGTACATATATGTCCCAGGCATCGTGAGAAGTCTGGGACAGTGGTGACACCCGCACACCAGTGAACCCGGGTTCTAACCCCAGTCCTACTCTTTTTTGCTGTGCATTCTTGCATGTGTTACTTGACATCTCTGTGCTCCAGATAAGTGGCGGTGTGACATGATAGGACCGTCTCAGAGGGCTGTGGTAAGGACTAAACGATCAACTCGGTCAAGTGCTTAGGTACGTATCTGGCCCTTGATAAGCACTTCATAAAGGTTCGCTGTTTTCTTAATAACTCAGGCCTGTGCTACGGCTTTCACATTGGGAAAACATTTCCACACCCACTTTGCTTTGGGTAAGAAATTCCAAAACGGAACATTTGGGGTACAGGGGGTAGGTTGGTCCCTACTTCTTCAATAGGTCACCACCTCAAAGGTTGGAGTCACCCGACACCGCCGTCCACCAGCTTTGGAGTGGCGGCAGCAGGCAGGGCCAGCTCTCAGCTGACCGCAGCATCTCACCTGAATGATCTGGCCCCGGCCTGGCTGCAGCGAGGCGTCTGCCTGCAGCGCCCCAGCCCACACCCCGGTGCAGTTGATGATCACGTCCGCGCCTCCTCTTGCCACCTGGCAGCAAGGACAAGGGACAGGGAGGAGTGAGGACTGTGCCGTGCCCTGGCCCCTTCAGACTCTCACACCACAGCTGTCTGCTGCCTGGGGCGCTGGGCGAGGTGTGCTGGTGATCCAGGGACCTTGGCTAGGAATGTCCTTAGCTCCTTGAGGCTCAGCTGCTCTCTCTCTCTCTCTCTCTCTCTCTCTCTCTCTCTCTCTCTCTCTCTCTCTCTCTCTCTCTGTGTGTCTGTCTGTCTGTCTGTCTGTCTCTCTCTTTTTTTTTTTTTCCAAGACAAGGTTAATCTATATAACCCTGTCTGTCCTGGAATTCACTCTGTAGACCAGGCTGGCCTCGAACTCACAGAGATCCACCCCCCTCTGCCTCCCGAGTGCTGGGATTAAAAGTGTGCACCACCACCACTCAGCTGACAATAATGTTTACAGGCTACTGTGAGGATGCCATGTGACCCTGAGGAGAGACTGCTGGACAGAGAGTGTTGTAGACGGAGAACTTCCCTGAAATCTTAAAAAAAAAAAAAAAACTTTCTATTAAGCCAAGATGGCTCCAGTCTTCATCAGACCCCTTTTAAGATCCTCTTACCTTCTCTCTGCCAGGACACTGGCTTCGGCTCTGCCTATGCCCCAAACGCTTGCCAAGTCAGACACAGTAAGCACCCCCATGCTTCCAGCCCATCCCTGGTGACTCCCCTCAAGGCCATCATGGACACATAAACTGCTCATTGTGTTCTGTCTTAGAGCCACCAGGAAGGGGAGCTGTGTCAGAGTCAGCCCAAGTGTCCATCTGGGCCAGCCCTGACCCCCAGGAGCTCAACACCCGCAGTTGGAGGTGCCGGCCTTCGCCTGTGCCAAGCATTACTCTGCATTCTGGGACTACATGAAGCCGAGTAGCTGACCTGATAGGACATGCTGGCCCTGATCTCCTCACTGCTCATGCTGATGGTGTGCCTGTGGTCCCAGCTGAGTGCCATGTCACCCCAGATGTCAGTGGGAAGCAGGGAAGGGTCTGAACCGGGGAGTGAAGCAGAGCTGACTCTGCCTCTAAAACCCACCTGGGGTCAGACAAAACCAGTCCCGTCTGGCCGCTGTGATTTCACTGCTCCCCCCCACACACACACATCACACTGACACCTCCTCCCTCAGAACGCCCAAGGCCTCCTGGGATTGAGACAAGGCTTAGAGCCTGGGGCAGGCCTGCAGGGACCCCGAAAGTCTAAGAAGGGGTCTCCCACACAGCAGCAGGAAATACCTTCCCTCCCTCCCTCCCACACCCATCCCCTCCCACCCCTGCCACTCACCTCTTCGAAAGACTCCACCTTCCGATGGACGAACTCCACTCCCCTCTCCTTTAACCTGGGATGAGGGGAGAAATCAAAACAGCCCCTTCTCCGCCACATCCCTCCTGGAGGGCAGCACAGGGGGCATTGCTGTGGACAGAGCCCCACGAGATGCCCCTATGTGGCCATTTAGTTCATGGGCACCTGACTGGACCAGCGGCCTGAAAGTCATCCTTTTGAAAACAAGGCCCTCTTGGGTGGTCCCAGCCGCTCACTGAGAGGTGGAGATTGGTCTGATTGGTCTTCCTAAAAGTCACGGAGCGAGCAGCGCACTGAGAGACTGGGACACAAGCCCAGGCCTCTTTCATTGTATTCTGCTGCCATCATAGTGCTTTATATCAAAAGGGACAGACTTCAGGGGTGTGGGGAGAAGAGGCAGAGTTGGACCAGGGGCCAATGCACCTTTGCAGAGCATGACGCCAGAGACAGTGGGCCCGGGGACACCCATCCCCCGCTTTGAATGTCCCAGAGAAGGGCTCAGTGGTGCCGTGTCTGCGAGGCCCTGGGTTTGATTCCCGCACTGAAAACTCCATCAAAAGAGCTAGAAACCATAGCTATCCAGAGGGTTCCCTCAGAAGAAGTTCTAACTACATACTTTCTTCACCATGGGATACCTGAGAAGAGGCGGGTCAGGGGTCACAATGTCCCAAGGACAAGAGTAGCCGCGTCAGCACAATGCTGTGGTGCAGTTCCCTTAGATTTGTTAACGTCTGGAAGGAGCAGGAAGGCTCCCGAGACTCGAAGTTAATGAACATCACGTGACTCGGGAAGATGAAACACAAGATCCACGAGGTCCCTCCCCCAGGTTACACAATCAGTGCCTGGCTAAGGGAGGAGGAGACTCGGGCCAGCTGAGCAGCCCAGGGGAGATCCTCCCAGGCAGGCAGCTGCCTCTGAGATGAGCTGAGAGCCCCAGGGAGGCAGATTTTACCTGTGCTGGGCTGTGCTGTGTCTTGGGGTCATTCTTACTCCTGTAAATGACCCCTCACCCAAACTCGTGTTACCAACGCAAGGCATTCATTGGTTTTCACCAAACTGGACTTTGAGCCTGTTGTGGGTTCCCCATCTGGGGTGAGTAGTTGTGTGTGTGTGTGTGTGTGTGTGTGTGTGTGTGTGTGTGTGTGTGTGTGTTGTGTCTCTTCAGGAAAACTCACATGTGACACGGTTCCCAAGTTTGGCTGATAGCTACACTCACCCAGGCAACTTATACAAAATTCTGGACCTACTAGACATGAGACTCTCCATTAATCCCAGCGCTTGGGAAGCAGTGATAGGTGGGTCTCTGTGAGTTCCAGGTCAGCCCTGGTCTACATAGAGAATTCCAGGCCAGCCAGGGCTACACAGTGAGTCCCTGTCTCAAAAAGACAAAGAAGAAAACCAAATTCTGGACCGGTGCCCCAGGGGTTTGGACTCAGCAGGTGTGGAGTAGGATCCTGAAAGCTGTATTTTAAAAGGTCTTCTCAGATCACAAAGTCTCCATTCATTTCGGAGTTCTTCAAAATCTTAATAAAATATAGGAACTATATAGTCTCCTTTAATAGGAATGTACACGATCCCGCCAGCTAATGTTTGCTAACGAGGAACATGACTGATCCATATTAAAACATCAGTGACAAGACGGGGGCATCTGTTCTTGGCTCCATCACTTTGCATTGTTCTAGGGATACTCGCAGGAGCAGTTAGAGAAGAAAAATGAAAGGGAGAGAAAATTTTTTTAAAAAAGATAATTCATGCACACTATGTAAATCTATCTAGAAAAACATTTCGATCCTTTTTATGAGCATGAAGGCTTTCGTGATGTTGCTAAGAAGTACAGCAAATGAAAATCTGCCCAGATGCTTTGATGCCCTGCGGGGTGCAGAACCATTGCCTCAGCCCACAGCGGTGATCAGGACCGGGGACAGCTCCCACACAGCACCCCGGGATTTTCCTCAGCTTGGTCCCTGGGACCTGTCCTTCTCAAAGGGAGCTTTCGGTCTTACCTCTCAGTCAGCCACGGTAGGTAGCTCTTCCCCTCCAAAATCAGGCTTGTGTTGAACCAGCCATAGCTAGAGTCAGAGTGGGGGAAAGAGGTCAGAATCTGCAGTTTGAGGGTTGGCTTGGTGTTATTCTCTGAGAACCCAGTGGCTAGAGCTGAGCTACCAGGTGGCATTTGTGGGGTGGTGGTGGGAATTCAGCTCAGTGCAAGGAGGAATTTCCCATCAAAGCATGCCATCCTGGGATATGCAAATAGAAGTTGGATGTTTTGGGGAATGGGGTCAGGTGAGGAGAGGACCGGAGGGCAGGGTCATGGAAGCACACAGGCTGAGCTGGAATCCGAGTGTGGTCACATGGCTCTGTGGCCCTGGGGAATCATTTAGCTTCTCTGAAGTTCTGTTTCCTCACCCAGTGTGACAGTCAGTCGACTTCCTGCTGCCTTCTGGTCAAGATGTAACCAGCACCACACACCTGCCTGTGTGCCACCATGCTCCCCATAATCAACCTCTGAAACTGTAAGCCATCACCTCAATTAAATGTTTTCTTTGTAAGAGTTGCCATGGTCATGGTGTCTCTTCACAGCAATAAAAAACCCTAACTAAGACAAGTTTAAATGTTGAACATCCCTCAAAGGCCATAGGCACAGGCTTGGTCTCTGTGGTGGTAGCCCTTGAGAGGTGGTGGGATTAGAAGGTTAGGGTTAGAAAAAGATCCTTAAGCCATCAGTGGCCTTTATGTGGGACCTCATCGTCCCCTCTCTTTGCTTCCTGGATTGTGACAAGCACTCTCAAGAGCTAAAAACAAGCCTTTTTTCACAGGTAGATTTGTGTCTAGTATTCCATCATATGGATACAGAGTTGATTGACATTTCAGTCCAAAGGCCAGTGCACCAGGAACCCCAGGATAGGGCTGGACATCGGAAGGACAGGGTATCAGGGGCTCTGAGACTGAGATGGGATAGCAAATCGGTGCTTCTGTTCTTGGCTGCCTTCTGGATAGTTCTGTTTGAACTGTCATGCCCCAGTGTCCTTTGCCCACGACAGGAATCTTACCTGTAGTCAGGGAATATGTCCATCTCTCTGGGGGTCAGCTTCCGAAATCCCAGAACTGTGTTTCTCCAGAAGGGATCCTGTGGAAGCAGAGACAGGCTCACAGGGATAGGTGGACTTGACCATTAGGATAACAGACACTCACAGACTGCTCGCTGGGTGACAGTTGGCAGCATTTACTTATCTGGCTCTGTTGTTTGATCCTCACAACCAGCCATTGAGGTGGATGCTGTGCGCATCCTTACAGACAGGCCACATGACCTTGGAGAGGTCGTAACTTGTCTAAAGCCACAGGGCTAAGAGGTAGAGCTCAGATCAATTTGGCTCAAGTCTAGCATCGGAGTGGGGGGGGGGTAAAGTCTGGGTGTAGGGGAGAGACAGAGGGTCTCAGTGGACCTGAGGCTGGGGTGTAGCTCAGTGACAAGATACTTGCCTAGCACTTACAAAGCCCCGACCCTCAACTCCACCAAAATAGACAGATAGACAGATAGACAGACAGACAGACAGACAGACAGACAGACAGACAGATAGATAGATAGATAGACAGATCTGATTTGGACCCGTGTCTGTGACCTCTGAGTGCTCCCTCGGCTCAGGGGCCCAGCCCCATCTGTGCCCTGTTAGGTCCAAATCACCCACCCACAATTAGTGACATTGTCCTAAACAGAGGACTTTGGCAGGGTAAGCGGATAGATTGTTATTGGCTAAACAAGCCTAAAGGTGGGTTTCTGTTCACCAGAAAAGCAGAACAGGGAACACCCCTATTCTGCCAGGAAACTCCCTTAACCTCCCCTCAAAGGTCAGCTACCTCAGGCAAGGACAGGTAGTTCCTGCTCAATCCTGGAACCTATATCAGCTGCTTCTCCACCCTGCTGACATAAAATCTACTTGCTTTCCTCCCATCTTGCTCTTCTCTCTGTCTCCCCGTACACCCCGAGAGATAGCCTTGGCAATTTGGTCCCCAATCAACCTTTCTTTCTACCCACAGAGTGGTCTAGCTCTGTAGTGTCTCTGCACCATGGCTTATTGCCCTCGCGGTCAAGGACTCTCCGCTCACCGGAACTTCATCCCGGAAGAGATTGTAGCCTGAGATTAGGGTCAAGCCCATCTTTTCGGCGTTTGGAGAGTGGATGTGGTTCAGCAGGTAGTCGAAGGTTTGCTGATTCCACTCCCTGGAAGGGTAAGAAATAGCACGTTGAGTCTCTTCTACCGATTCCTGTAAAACCTGAGTTTAGGTCAAGGAATTAAAATCTTGTTTGCTCCCCACCCTGTAAGACCTTGAAGGAATCTGATGATGACCTGGAGCTGAGACCCCTCCCCCTTTGTTTCCTGTGCACCAATTCTTTTTAGACTACCTAACGAATACCAGCACTCTGGATGCAGAGGCAGGTGGATCTCTGTGAGTTCGAGGCCAGCCTGGTCTACAGAGAGAGTTCCAGGACAGCCAGGGCTACACAGAGAAACTGTGTCTCAAAAATCAAAATAAAAAACAAACCAGACAGAGACAGAGAGACAGAGAGACAGAGAGAGGTTGGACCCAGCCAATGGGGAAAAGACATAGTCACCACCTGAGTTAGAATAAAAATCGAATGCACTTCCTGTCTGTGTATGTTTGGTCTTCTGAGCACACCCTCTAGTTCAAGATAAGCGTTGCTTTGTCCAGACACTTCACGTGGAATATTGGTCTCTTTCTTTGTGACCCCAAACTTATTCCTAATCAAAATGGCACCAGAGTCTTGGTCACTCAGTGGCACCCTGGGCAGGACTGTTGAGAAGGTCAGCTTGTGTCGCACTGTGGTGAGGCTGTGTGCAAAACCCACACATCCGTGGGGCTCACTCCTCCAGTGCTCCGAACAGCCCAGATGGAAACCCGGGAAGAAAAGCGTCCCCATTGCACACCCTGAGGAGCATGCCTGGGGGACCACACAGTGCAGCCTGGAACTGAGCACCCCCGCTGTGAGCACAGGGTCGGGGTGTGGGGAGGGGGGGACAGACACTGGCTGGCTGGCTGTCTTCTCAGGCACACAGCTGGCTCCAATCCAGTCAGGCTGTCCCGTGTGTGCTGGCCGAAGCCTCTGTGACTGATCGGTCCCTTGTTCTCTCTGCAGTTTACAGGTCCTCAAGAAGCCAACATCAAGGCTCTCTGTAGGAGCACACACTTTTAAAATCCTAGAAGGAGGCAGAGGCAGGCAGATCTCTGAGTTCGAGGCCAGCCTGATCTACATAGGAGGTACCAGAGCTACATGGTGAGACCCTGGCCAAAAAAAATTAAAAAATAAAAAAAATATAAGTGACCTTGAGAGCTGTGTTTGAGGTTAAAAGACCCGAGATGGAGGGAGGCAACACCATTGACGGAAACATGGCTTCAGACTTTCTTGACAGGAGAGAGCATTACGGTCTGCGTGATGCCATTCACTGTGGGGTTGTCGTTGACATCTGTCAGCTGCTAAACACACATCATGGCCTTCTGTACCTTGTTCAGTCAACATCCACAATGCTCTGGCTCTGGATTCATCGGTGCTGTGGCATTGCAAGCCACTCAGCTCAAGGAAGAACAGCAAAGGTCCCAGTGCACAGAACTCATCGCAGAATGGGCCATCCACAGTCACTAGCACTATTCATCTATTTCCTGTGTGTGCGCGGGCGCGCGCGCGCGCACGCACACACACACACACACAGGCACGCACGCACGCACGCACGCACGCACGCACACACACACCTGCTGTGGTCCTCATGGGAGGTCTGACAACAGCTTTGGGTGCTGCCCTGGTCTTCCACCTTGTTTACCGTTTGCTGCTGTGTGCTCCAGGCTAGCTGGGCTGGGAGTTTTGGGTGATTCTCTAGCATCCTCCTGGAGTCTCCCCAGCAAGGACAGCCTGAGGTTACTGATGTGAGGGACTACATCCAGCTCTGAAGTGGGCTCTGGGGATCTGGCCCCGGGTGGTCAGACTTGATCGGGCTAGATCTTGAGCCACTCTTTGCTCCAGTTTCAGGGATGAGCCCTGCGGTGATGCCTTAGAGGGCTGAAGTTTAAATCACTGTGCTTAAGAGATCCATAAAACGGAAACGCCTCTAACCTGTGGACCCAATTGCCCAAGGACAGAGAACTTTTGCTGCTCTTCATGTAAGAGGAATAGCCATGTGTTTTCACTTCTGTAACAAGGTTGGCTGCCCCAGCTGCACAGGACATGCTTGATCACACATAGGCAGGAAGTACGTCAGGGTGTATGCAGCCATTCTCTGGGAATCCTGGGTATGGACCTGGCCAGTGTCCATCATCTTAGCCAGTATTTTAATAATACTTGGCTCAAACACTGTGGTAGTGCCAGGCGGTGGTGGCGCATGCCTTTAATCCCAGCACTCGGGAGGCAGAGCCAGGCAGATTGCTGTGAGTTTGAGGCCAGCCTGGGCTACAGAGTGAGATCCAGGACAGGCTCCAAAACTACACAGAGAAACCCTGTCTCGGAAAAAACAAACAAACAAAAAAAAACAAAACAAAACAACAACAACAACAAAAACAAAAACAAGCAAACAAAGCTATGGTAGTGGTCTTACTCTTGCAGGATGGAATCAACAGTGCCCAAGATGGCTATCGTAGGATCCAGGACCACAGCTGTGTCTGCTGCCCAGCTCATTATTTCTTATTATTTTATTCTTTCTGTATTTATTTATTTTAGAATAAAGAGTCTCAAAGCCTGGTGGTGGTGGTGAACGCCTTTAATCCCAGCACTTGGGAGGCAGAAGCAGGTGGATCTCAGTGAGTTTGAGGCCAGCCTGGTCTACAAACTGAGTTCTAGGACAGTGAGAACTGTTATGCAGAGAAACCCTGTCTCAAAAAACAAAGCAAAACAAACAAACAAACAAAAATATAGAGTCTCCCTATGTACTCTTGGCTAGCCCAGAACTTTAGACCAGGCTAGTCTCCAGATTGCAGTGACTTCCCCTTCCTCTGCTTCCTGAGTTACGGGATGGGTAGGTGCACTCACCTGGTTGTTTATGTTTTAATCTGAGTCTCTTGTCACCCTCAATGACCTCAAACTTATAACCCCCTCCCCTCTCCCCCCAAATGCTGGAACACATGTCGTCAGGTCAAAGCTTCTGCAGAGGACTTTGTCCATGGTGATGAGGGCTCCCTCTGTGGACTCAGCTTCATGGGCCCCCAGACTACCACATGGGACCCGTACTCACACTTCCTGTGGGTTGCTGGGGTCTGAGAGATAGGGCTGCCAGAAGCCCGCAGCCACATCACTGGTGGTGAACGGGGTGAAGCGGTCCGCGTAGATCTTCATCTGCAGTGGCTGCCTTGGGTGGTAGCGCTCATGAATGCAGAGGGCCGTGGACAGTCCAATGACTCCCGCTCCAATCACCACCACACGCATCACACCAGCCTGCCAGAGGAGAGAGTGGACTGAGGGTTACTGTCGTCACTGCCACCATGGTGGGCTCCTGATGGCTCAGAAAGCACCAGACACGCTGCTGCCGAGTCGCTTCCAAGGGTGATGACTGAGAGTCCAAGATTCTAGAACGTAAGAGGTAGTCTCCCAATTTTTAAAATGTGTTATTTTCTTTTCTTTTCTTTTAGGTGTGTGTGTGTGTGTGTGTGTGTGTGTGTGTGTGTGTGTGCGCACCTGAGTGCAAGGTGTCAGTGGAGGCCAGAAGAGGGCATCAGATCCCCTGGAGCTGGAGTTACAGGTGATTGTGAGCCCCGAGACCTGGACTTGGGTCCTCTGGAAGAGCAGCACACGCTCTTTACTGTTGACCATCTTTCTATCCTCCACGTCCCTGTTTTGCAAGTAGAAGAAGCGTGGAGGCGTGCAGAGGGAAATCACGTGCCGAAAGTCGCTCGGCGGCGGATAACCACAGTAGCTCCCTGGGTGCTCAGCCACCGTTACACAGGGTAGTCCAGTGGTCAGGGGTACCGGCTCAGCCCTGCTAGCTGTCAACCCTGGGCAAGCTACTAAGTTGCAGCCTGGTGAGACACACCTCAGGGGTGGACGGGGGCGACAGGTCGGTGCAGAGGAGAGGCTGCCATGCTGAGGGAGCACCTCCTGTGCTCCGGCCTCATAACTACAGCTCCACACATCCTCATTCCTGAGCCTCCTGTGTCCTTCCGAGGCCAGGGCTGCTGTTTTCAGACCCACGCTACAGGTAAGGCAGCTGAAGTGCCTCACACACAGCGCCACCAAGTGGTGGTGCTGGAATTTAACTCAGTAAACGCAGCACACCTTGGCTGCACCCCTGCTGGGTGCCAGGCCGCCCCCGCTAGCCCATGCGGCTCTGAGCATGCCAGACGCAGGGTGTGCCCTCAGAACTCGCTCTTCCGACAGAGGAATGGGACTGTCTTGGAGGACTGAGCTGGCTGCACCTTCAGATGTTTTAGGCCTAGCAGCTTTTGACCTCGCGCCATTCAGCCAGCTCCCGCGAGGCAGAACAAGGGGGTTGTGTGTGTCCGGAAGGGCCAAGCTCGCCTCCCCTGCACTCAGCTGGCCTCCCACAGACCCCAGCTCTTGGCAACACGGGCCCCGGGCCCTGGACAGCGGAACATTCTCAATACGGCCTAGTTTTGCTAAGGGGGATGGCTGCAGGCCACAAGGGCTGGACTCGGCCGGGGTTTCTGACGCCAAATTGGGGACTGAGTCCACACACGGAGGGTGGCAGCTTGAAGTCCGCCCCTGGGTGCTGGGGGTTTAGGGAGCAGAACTTCCTATCCCCCTTCGGCACCCCCACCCCCGAGACAAGACCACTTCATTAGTAAAACAGGAGTCACTCCAACCTCATCAGCTGCCTTGAGGATTCAACTCCAGGCTCTGCGGTGGTTCCTGTTACGGCGCCTGGTGGGCTTTCAGTACACAGCACACAGCACTCAGTACTTGGTACACAGTAGTTAGTATATAACACTCAGTACTCAGTACTTAGTATAGAGCACAGTACTCAGTGCACAGTACTCAGCACATAGTACACAGTACTCAGTGCACAGTACTCAGCACATAGTACACAGTACTTAGTGCACAGTACACAGTTCATAGTACACAGCACACACTACACAGTATTCAGCACATGCTAGAGAGTACTCACCACACAGCACATGGTACTCAGTGCACAGTTCACAGTGCACAGTACACAACACACAGCACTCAGTACTCAGTACATAGTATACAACACTCAGTACTCAGTACTTAGTATACAGCACAGTACTCAGTGCATAGTACTCAGCACACACTACAAAGCACACAGTACATAGAAGCCCATAGTGTGCTGGATTAGCAGGGCGGACATGCTCAGCTTGGCCTAGCTCTGACACACACTGATTGTGTGAGCCTAGCTGGGTCACCAGACCTGACTGGACAAGGGGGCGTAGCTCCCAGCCTGCCCAGAAGAGAGAAGGTTCTGAGTCCCACGCAGTTGTTTTAGAAGCACGTGCTAGAAATGAATCACATTTGACGCCGACATGGGTAGCTGTTATTGGAGTGCGGTATTAAGGCGTGCGTCCTCATTAGGAGCAGGAGCTGGACTATAGAAGCCGTGGACCCAGCTTAGGTAAGTTCATCTATGCCTGCAGTAATGAACTTCTGGGCCTGCAAGGGCACAGTTCTGTTATTAAGTCAACCGTTTCCTTACGGTTGCTGACATTTTTATGTTGGAGATGCAATGCTCCTGTTTTGGCCAGTTACTATAGTCGAGAGTGCTTGGAGTGTGTGTCCTCGAAGGTGAACCAGCGGGGCTATTGCCTTTATCAGAGAGAGACAGAGACAGAGAGAGATGATGAAGTCAGGATAAGCATGGCCCAGGAGAGCCTCTTTGGACCCCACCATCAGGAAGACACAGCCCTTCATCCTTACAGCTGGCTGCTCTAGGAGATGTCCTTTATTGCCACCCTAAGCCAGGGACAGAAGCTGAAGGAGAGGAGGTACAACTCACAGCCACACCCACCGCCCGTGGGGGACAGGCTCAGATCTCATCCAGTCCCGCCTGCGTGTGTCCCACTGCACTCTGTGAATCTTTAAGCAGACAGCAATCAGCTGGCCCTGACTTTTCCTTTTTGTGTCTCTGCGTATAACCTTTGTCCCCGACAAAGCAACCGGAGAAGGCAGCTTGTGCCTTTGACTGTCACGTGCTCTCGGCAGAAGGTGAAGGACTTGTAGAACCAAGAAGCCAGCTCTGCCTGGCCACACCATATGGCTTGTGCCGTGGCTATTTCCAGTTCGTCTTTGGATTGAAAATCAAGCCCCCTCCCCAGCATGATGACAAAGACCCTTTAGGGTGTGTTTATTAGGCTCAGCTCAGCACCAGGCATTTTATCCAACCGCCTTCTAATTCTCAAATTCACCCTGTAAAATGAGTCAAAGTCCCATATCCCAGAGCCTTCAAGATGGCTCCGCTGGTGAAGGCGCCTACCACTGAGCCTGACAGCCTGTGTGTCACTCCTGAGACCCCCATGGTGGAAGAAGAGAAATGAGTCCCAGAGTTTTCCTTTGGCTTCCCCATGCAGAGTGCGGCATGTGCAAGTCCCCCATACCAAATCAATTAATCAATACTATAATGAAGAACTTTGTTCAAAGATTCTGAGTCCCGAGCCAGGCAGTGGTGGCACCCGCCTTTAATCCCAGCACTCGGGAGGCAGAGGCAGGAGGATCTCTGTGAGTTCGAGGCCAGCCTGGTCTACAAAGAGAGTTTCAGTTCTATAAAGCAGAGAGAGAGAGAGAGTGAGAGAGAGAGAGAGAGAGAGAGAGAGAGAGAGAGAGAGAGAGAGAGAGATTCAGGACAGCCAGAGATACACAGAGAGACCCTGTCTTGAAAAACAAACAAACAAAAAACAAACAAACAAACAAACAAAAGATTCCATGTTTCAGATCAGGGGAAACTGAGGCTTGGAGAGATGGTATTCTTAACCTGCTGTTCCCATCTGACTCCAGGGGTACAGTGCCATCTCTCTGAAGGATGTTTTCTTGCCTGTCCCCCCCCCCCTTTTTTTTTGGTCACCAATTTCAAACACAGTTGTTGACCTGGAGAAGACACCATGTTGCTCTGTCCCCTGCCCCGGCTCAAGCATACATCTGCCACTTACCTCTCGTGCCGGGTGTCTGGAGAAGAAAGATGTGGGGTTGCAGGTTCTCGGCTCCCGCAGGAATGCTCCCGATTCCGGGGTGTGTTGACTTCAGCCCTCTGCCCACCAGCAAGGACTGGAACACAAGGTCAAAGTCTTCGGCAGTGGAGGGGGCACAGAGCAAGGGGTGGGGCTGGGCACTGTGCTGCTCCCAGGGACAGAACTCAGCCTGGCAAAGGGACCTCATGTCTCCTGGCTCTAGTGAGCGGCCTGACTTTTCTGGCTGATCCCAAGCCCCTGTGGACAGGCCTGTGGGGAGGGAGGGGCTCATGGGCACAAGAAGACCTATCTCCCTGGCCAGCTGGAGATGAGCCTTCCCCCCCCCCCCCACTTCTTGCTGCCACTCAGCAGAGGGGAGGATCGTTCCCTGGGCCCACTGTGGGCCAAAGACAGAGGACAGGGACTTCCAGGCCAGCCAGCCAGCTCACCGAGGAGGGACGCCTGTCTGGGCAGTGAGGATGTGTGCCTCTCTGTTTCAGTATCCCAGAGACGAAAGCCCTAGGACTCCAGGCTGCCTTCTGCCAAGGCTAGACCTCCAGCCTGGCTATAGGAGAACAAAACTCGTCTGGATAAACAGATAAGGATCCTGAGGCCCAGAGACGGGAGGGGAACTGTGATGGTCCAGCCTCGACCACCAGCCTCGACTTCAGCGACACTCACCACAAAGGAAGATGATGCAGGAAGCATGCATGACACGGGAGAGCCCAGGGCAGCATGCATGCTGGGCAGGTACCCTGCCTCCAAGGTACAGCCTCAGCCTGCTCTTAGAAAACTACAAGTGCAAGCGGGGCGGTGGTGGCGCATGCCTTTAATCCCAGCACTCGGGAGGCAGAGGCAGGCGGAACTCTGTGAGTTCGAGGCCAGCCTGGGCTACAGAGTGAGCTCCAGGAAAGGCGCAAAGCTACGCAGAGAAACCCTGTCTCGAAAAACCAAAAAAAAAAAAAAAAAAGAAACAGAAAAATTAGACAAATTACAGATCACCCTCTTCCTCTCTTCCTCTCTGTCTCTCTCTATCTCTCTCTCTCTGTCTCTCTGTCTCTGTCTCTCTTTCTCTGTTTCTCTATCTCTCTGTCCCACCCCCATTCATTTGGTGAGAAATTATCTCCCCAGGTATCCCAGAAGAGGCTTAAACTGATATAATCATTGGAATCAGAGGCCCCAAAGCTATGAAAGCAATTTTTATTTGGCCAGAGTTACGGAGTTACTACCTGATTGATAAACAGCACAATTACCTTGTTAGTTATCCTCTAACACACTTTACCTTGTTATCCTCTAACACACTTGACCTTGTTATCCTCTAACACACTTGACCTTGTTATCCTCTAACACACTTGACCTTGTTATCCTCTAACACACTTTACCTTGTTATCCTCTAACACACTTTACCTTGTTATCCTCTATCACACTTTACCTTGTTATCCTCTAACACACTGAGGCCAGGGCAGAACCGGAGAGAATTCTCAAGTCAGAAGCCGGGGTAGGAAGGAGGAGATGGGCGGTGGTGGCGCACACCTGTAATCCCAGCACTCAGGAGACAGAGCCAAGCAGATCTCCATGAGTTCGAGGCCAGCCTGGTCTACAGAGCAAAATTCAGGATGGGCACTAAAACTACAGAGAGAAACCCTGTCTAGAAAAAACAAAACAAAAAACAAAGAACAACAACAAAACAGAAAGAAAAAAAAAGAAAAGGAAAAAGAAAGGAAAAAAGCCGTCTGGTGGAGTCTGGTCAGTCTCATGTTAGCTGGTCCTCCTGCCTCAGCCTCCCAAGTGCCAGCAAGTGCCAGCGTTAAAGATGTGCTGGTTTGTGCAGGTTGATAGCACTGAGGATCAAACCCTGGGCATCCTGGTCAAGCATGCCACCACATGGCCATCTCTGTCTCGTTTGTTTTGACTTTTGTTTGTTGCTTTTGAGACAAGTTCTCACTCATTAGTCCAGACAGGCTTGGCACCCTCCATCCTCCTGCCTCAGCCTCCCGAGGGCTGGAACTGCAGGTGTGAACTGCCGTGCCTGGCTTCCTTTCTTACTTCCTGATTCTGCAAAGCTGTCCTGGATGTCTTTCTCTGGCACCTTTGTTTAATTGCTGCTGCTTTAGGATTAACTCCTAAAAATGCAGCCACTGGGCCCAGGAGTTTGTCCATGTGAAATCTGACCCACTGTGCCCTCCAGGGGGGCTTTGTCTCTTTACCAATGCAGAAGAGTATTCACCTCAGAAGCCAGCTCTACTTGTCCCACCTGGACAGCAAGAGCTTCCTTAGAGTGTACACTGCCTTCATTGGCCCAGCCCTGACATAGTTTCATATCCTGGTTGACCTTTGTGGCTACTTCCTCCTTTTACACTGAGGCACGTCAAGTATTTTTCTTGTTGACTTGAGGGCACTCTTTCTGTGTGTATAGATGTTATCCCTCCCTCGGTTGGAAATGTTACTTATCTAGCAGAGACTTAAAGTCTATTTGCTTCAGTTTTGAGACAAAGTATCTTTATGCAACCCAGGCTGGTCTTGAACTCGCTACATAGCTGAGGCTAGCTTTGCACTCCTGACCCTCCTACCTCAGCCTTCAAGCGCTAGGATTACAGGCATGTGCCACCCCCGCCCCCACAGCTGTATCTATATCTCTATATTTTTACTTAAGTCTATTTTTAGGCAGCATAGTGGCTTATATCTATAATATAGCACTTGGAAGGCTAAGGCAGGAAGATTGTGCATTTGAGGCTATCCTGGTCTCCGTAGCTAGATCCACTCTCAAAATAATTTTGTTTAATCTGCTCTGTTTTTTTTCCTTTATAATTTCTACCGTTAATTTCATATGTAGAAACTCTCCCTGCAATGTCCTCCTACGTGTGATATCAGAAATTATATAGATTTTCTTAAAACGTATTATTATTGCTTTCTTAATAAGACAGGCTTTGAACACAGGGGCTTTGAATGGATGGGCAGTGCTTCCCTCAGAAAACATGGGTGCAAGATGCGGGATACCTCCTTTGGAGTTATTGGTCAAGGAGGTGACAGAGGCTTCCAAAAAAACGACACAGGGCACCATTGTCCTTGGCTGCCCACCAGAACTCGATGGTAAAAACCAGTTCCAAAGACACAACACACTTTGGTTGCAGGACACAGAACGATCAGGTTGAAATTTACCTGAAAATCCCCTCCCTTGTGGGTACGTCTCACAGTACTGGAAGGCGCTGTGCAGGTCAGGGGGCCAGGAAAAGACAGCTGTGGTCCTGGCATCCTACAGTATGGATCTGCCCGGTGAGACGTGTTCACGGGCGCAATAATGGTACAAGGGTTATGGAGGTCACCAACGGCTTTTGCATTGGATCTGAGCCTGCCGCAGGAAAGATTTCAGGCTTTGTGCTGTAAACCTGCTCAAAAGCCCAGGAGGTCAGGGGTCACAGGGAGGAGCCTACTATTGGCAAACTACCTTCCAAAAATCTACGCTTATATCCACAGATTAGTGCTTTCTTCAACCTTGGCTGGAGACCCTTCTTCATGTGATGGCCAACATTTAGTGCAGGGACTCCTAACTGGTCAAAGTGCTGGGAATAAGATTATTAATAGACACTATTCAGCCCCAAAGGGGACTTCTCTATAAACCTCCCTCCCCACCCTCACCCTCAAAGGCCTAGGGAACATTCTACTTAAACCCCAAGCGAACATCCTAACATCATCGCCTCGGCAGCATCCCCTTTTTTTATGACATAGCATCCTATACTCATTCGACACTGAACACATTGTGTGTGCTGAATCCAAAAGGTGATATGTTCTGGGGAATGGGATATGGATCTTTTTTTTTTTTTTGTGATATATATTTTTTATTTTACAATACCATTCAGTTCTACATATCAGCCATGGGTTCCCCTATTCTCCCCCCTCCCACACCCTCCCCTTACCCCCAGCCCACCCTCCATTCCCACCTCCTCCAGGACAAGTCCTCCCCCGAGGACTGTGATCGACTTGGTAGAATCAGTCCAGGGAGGTCCAGTCCCTTCCTCCCAGACTGAGCCAAGTGTCCCTGCATAAGTTCCTGGTTTCAAACAGCCAACTCATGGAATGAGCACAGGACTTGGTCCCACTGCCTAGATGCCTCCCAAACTGATCAAGCCGATCAACTGTCTCACCTATTCAGAGGGCCTGATCCAGCTGGGAGCCCCTCAGTCTTTGGTTCATAGTTCATGTGTTTCCATTCATTGGGCTATTTTTTTTTTCAATAATTGAGTAAAACTGAAATTTATTATATGCCACAGTCGTCCTAGGGACCTCCATGCTATATATATAGCCTCTATGGTTCTATGGGTTGTGGTCTGATTGTTCATTTTATATCTAGAATCCACCAATGAGTGAGTACATACCATAACTGTCTTTCTGGGTTTGGGTTACCTCACTCAGGATGATTTTTTCTAGTTCCATCCATTTGCCTGCAAATTTCATGCTTTCATTGTTTTTCTCTGCTGAGTAGTACTCCATTGTGTATATGTACCACATTTTTTTCATCCATTCTTCCGTTGATGGGCATCTAGGTTGTTTCCAGGTTCTGGCTATTACAAATAGTGCTGCTATGAACATAGCTGAGCATGTATCTTTATGGTATGTATCAGCATTCTTTGGGTATATGCCCAAGAGTGGGATGGCTGGGTCTTGAGGTAGTTCGATTCCTAATTTTCTGAGAAACCGCCATACTGATTTCCATAGTGGTTGTACAAGTTTACATTCCCACCAACAGTGGAGGAGTGTTCCCTTTGCTCCACATCCTCTCCAACATTGGTTGTCATTGGTGTTTTTGATCTTAGCCATTCTAACAGGTTTAAGGTGGTATCTCAGAGTCGTTTTGATTTGCATTTCTCTGATGATTAAGGATGTTGAGCATTTCTTTAAATGTCTTTCAGCCATTTGTAGTTCTTGTTTTGTGAATTCTCTGTTTAGCTCTTTAGCCCATTTTTTAATTGGACTGTTCAGTGCTTTGATGTCTAGTTTCTTGAGTTCTTTTTTTTTTTTTTTTTTTAAACTGTAGTTCCATTTGTACAGTGCTTGTCTAGTGTGTTGGCTAGTTTTTTTTTTTTTTTTTTAAAGATTTATTTATTATGTATACATTGTTCTGTCTGTACATATCCCCACAGGCCAGAAGAGGGCACCAGATCTCATTATAGATGGTTGTGAGCCACCATGTGGTTGCTGGGAATTGAACTCAGGACCTCTGGAAGAGGAGCCAGTGCTCTTAACCTCTGAGCCATCTCTCCAGCCCTTGAGTTCTTTATATATTGTGGAGATCAATCCTCTGTCAGATGTGGGGTTGGTGAAGATCTTTTCCCAATCTGTTGGCTGTCTTTTTGTCTTATTGACTGTGTCTTTTGCCCTGCAAAAGCTTCTCAGTTTTGAGAGGTCCCATTTATTAATGGTTGTGCTCAGGGTCTGTGCTGTCGGTGTTTTATTTAGGAAATGGTCTCCAGTGCCAATGCGTTCAAGAGTGCTTCCTATCTTCTTTTCTATTAAGTTTAGTGTAACTGGATTTATGCTTAGGTCTTTGATCCACTTGGACTTGAGTTTTGTGCATGGTGACAGATATGGATCTATTTGTAATCTTTTACATATTGATATCCAGTTATGCCAGCACCATTTGTTGAAGATACTTTCTTTGTTCCATTGTATAGTTTTGGCTGATATGGATCTTTTTTTTTTCTCTGAGACAGGGTCTCTCTGTGTAGCTTTGGAGCCTGTCCTGGAACTGGCTACGTAAACCAGTTGACATTGCACTCACAGAGATCCACCTCCCGTTGTCTCCCGAGTGCTGGGATTGAAGGCATGCGCCACCACTGCCTGGCCTGGGATATGGACATTTTTATGGGCTGTGATTCAGCCTTCTAGGGCTGTATTAACTTGGAATTTCATTTCTGAGCAAGTAGGTAAAGGAGGAATTGCAAACCATTTGCTCCTAAAATGTAAAACTCTCAGTAGAGTTTTCCTGCCTTCCCCTTCCTAAGCTGTCCTGAGGGAATGGCTATTGTTTGAATTCTGAAGCAGAGCCGCAGGGCTTCACCCTTTTCTGGTACTGTGACCTTTAGTGAGCAGCTTAACCGCTCTACTTCCTCATTCGTGAAGTGAGATTCACAACAGCGTGACAAGAACCAATATGTCCTGCCAGACCTGATGGTGTTAGGACTTTAGTCCCAGCACTCGGGAGGCAGAGTCAGGCAGAGATATCTGTGAGGTTGAGGCCAGACTGGTCTACAGAATGAGTTCCAGGACAGCCAGGGCTGTTAACACAGTGAGACCCTGTCTTGAAAAACAAAACAAAGAACCAGAAGACACACTGGGCAGGCCCCGAACATTGTTGCTATCAGACCCAGCCAGAGGCCAGGAAAGGCTTCCTGGAGGAAGTGATGGGGTGGGGGAGTTGGGTTTTGTGGCGATGGTGCAATTACCTGTTGCCAAACTGCATCGCTAACATACGTGCTAGCTAAGCAATGTCTTAGATAATGCCTGGGTGAGAGCTGACAGCTCAGTAACATTGTGTGGGGATGTGCACACGTGCAGGTATGCTCGCATGTATGTGGAGACCAGAGGTCGTAAGGTCTTCCTCAATCGCTTGTGACCTTGCTTTCTGAGAAAGTGTCTCTCACAGAATTCCACTGGGCTAACGAACTCCATGGATTCTCTTGTTTACTTCCTCAACCCTGAGTCTGGGGTTACAGACGCCTGTTCCTGCACTCAGTTTTTCTGTGGGTGCTGGGATCCAGACCCAGGTCCTCGAGCTTGCATGGTAGACAGACTGAGCTATCTCCCTGGGTCCCCAGCATGGATTTTAGTAGCTATGAAACTTGCTAGGCATGGTGGCTCATGCCTGCAATCCCAGCACTTTGCCAGAAGAGGCAGGAAGGTCATGAGTTCAAGGCTAGGCTGGGTCATTCAGTGAAGCCTCGCTGAGATCAAACATGATTAAACAAGTTCTAATTTAGAAATAATAATACAGAAAGAAAATCTGCAGGATGCAAGGAGCCTCTGGAGTTCCTCCTGCCGACTGGTGCCCTCCTAGGAAGTTGCTTGGACAGAGTTGTGGAGAGTGTTGGCCGAAAGCTGTCCTTTATCTCCTCCCTATTGTCCTACAGGACTCAAGAGCCAAGCCATATGCTGTGCCCATGTGGGTTAGAAGAATCAAACTTTTCGAGTATTTATCCCTGAAGCCTCTCCCATCCCTGGGTGTTCTTTCTCACTTTTCCTTAATAAATCTATGTTCATTCTTTAAAAAAAATCAATCTTTAAAAAAATTTTAATTCTTTTTATTTTATGTGCATAGGTGTTTTGCTTGCTTGCATGTCTGGGTACCACATGAATACCTGGTGCCCAAGGAGGCCAACAAAAGGGCATCAGATCCCTGGAACTGGAGTTACAGATGGTTATGAGCTGTCATGTGAGTGCTGGGAATTGAACCCAGGTCTTCTGCCAGAGTAGTTAGTGTTCTTGACCACTGAGTCATTTCTTCAGCCCCAAGACTAAAATGTTCAACTCAAGACAGAATTAAATCAATAAAGTGCTGAGCATACAGGAGCCTGGGGTGAAAGAAAAAAAAATTCTAAACTTGGTGTTGGTATTGTATTTTTAAGTTTTGATGTTTTGTTCCTTGCAGATTTATACATTAATGTTGCTATCCTAAAATTCGATCTCAGGGCTAGAGAGATGGATCAGCCATTAAGAGTGCTGGCTGTTCTTGCAAAGGACCAGAGCTGGGCAGCTGGCATCGGCCTGTAACTCTAACTCCAGAGGATGTGGTGCCCTCTTCTGGGCACCTACGTGCATATGCATATACCCTCACACAGACACATATATATGCAAATAAAAATAATAACAAATCATCATAGCGTCTGTCACTGAATTTGTGAGGGTCTGTTCTTAAGTATTTGGCAGCTCCTCCCTGCACCCACACACTCACACACCCGCTCCCAGCCTCCTCTCTGAGACCTTTCTTTGGGATGCTCCTGGCTAAATGCCTGAGGTACAGAGGGATCGATACAGATGTAACGGCAAGGCAGGTTAGTGCTGTCAGGGGTGGAGGTGGGGCAGGGCTGTTCAGTCCTGGCAAGGACACCGTCTTGGGGCAGGGAGGTGATGTCTAAGTGTGGGACAGGAACCTTTTAGCTGAAGGAGGAAGTGAGAAGGGGTGGGGCCGGCCTTGAGAGGGGTTCTGTGGCAGGCTGACGTAGTAAGACCAGGGCAATGGTATAGGCAGGAATGGTCCCTACCTTCGTAGACAGGAATTGGTGTAGGGACCAGCGGCCGTGGTATAGGCAGAGGTTAAATCAAGAGCATGAGAACTAGTCCTGGTCAGAGACTGGGGAGACAGAGTCACCTTTTTGTTAGGGTTTCTGTTGCTGTGGTGAAACACCATGACCATGAGCAACTCAAGAGGAAGGGGTTTATTTGGCTTACACTTCCATATCACTGTTCATCATTGAGGAAGTCAGGACAGGAACTCAAGCAGGGCAGGGTCCTGGAGGCAGGAGCTGATGCAGAGGCCATGAAGGGAGCTGCTTACTGGCTTGCTCCCCATGGCTTGCTCAGCCTGCTTTCTTATAGAACCCAGGACCACCAGCCCAGAGGTGGCCCCACCCACCATGGGCTAATTAAGAAAATGCCCTACAAGCTTTTGTACAGCCAAATCTTTTGGAGGCACATTTTTCTCAATTGAGGTTCCCTCCTCTCAGATGACTTTAGTTCTGTCAAGTTGGTATATAACCAGCTAATACACCACCTCTAAGCAAGCCTGGGGACTATCTTCTCTAGGGACCCCCAAATATGAGGGCATCAAATAATCATAAGGAAACCATACTCGGTGCTGACACACAGGAAAGACGTCTCAGAAGACTGTGCCTGACAAATGGATGGAACTAGAAAAAATCATCCTGAGTGAGGTAACCCAAACCCAGAAAGACAGTCATGGTATGTACTCACTCATAAGTGGATTCTAGATATAAAATAAAGAACAATCAGACCACAACCCATAGAAACATAGAGGATATATATATATATATATATATATATATATATATATAGAGAGAGAGAGAGAGAGAGAGAGAGAGAGAGAGTATGGAGGTCCCCTAGGACGACTGTGGCTTGTAATAAATTTCGGTTTTACTCAATTATTGAAAAAAAAATAGCCAAATGAATGGAAACACATGAACTATGAACCAAAGGCTGAGGGCCCCCCAGCTGGATCAGGCCCTTTGAATAGGTGAGACAGTTGATTGGCTTGATCAGTTTGGGAGGCAACTAGGCAGTGGGACCAAGTCCTGTGCTCATTGCATGAGTTGGCTGTTTGAAACCTGGAGCTTATGTAGGGACACTTGGCTCAGTCTGGGAGGAAGGGATTGGACCTGCCTGGACTGAGTCTACCAGGTTGATCGCAGTCCTCGGGGGAGGATTTGCCCTGGAGGAGGTGGGAATGGGGGGTAGGGTGGGGGTTAGGGGAGGGGGTGGGAGGGGGGAGAATAGTGGAATCCGTGGCTGATATGTAGAACTGAATGGTATTGTAAGATAAAATAAAATTAATACAAAAAAAAAGACTGTGCCTGATGCTGGCCAATGGCTGAGAAGATACTCCCTGTTCTCTTGGATCACATCCTGGACCACTCATGGTCATCTGTCAGTCAAAGCGCAGCTCCAAACTGAGGCGAGCCCTGCTGAGAGGTGTTGCCATCCAAAACCTGTTTACTTAATGCTGAAAAAACTGTGGACCACGTTCACAGACAAAAAGGTATCGCGCACGCCTTTAATCCCAGCACTCTGGAGGCAGAGGCATGCAGATCTCTGCGAGTTGGAGGCCAGCCTGGTCTACAAAGCGAGTTCCAGGAAAGGCGCAAAGCTACACAGAGAAACCCTGTCTCGAGAAAAAAAAAAAAAAAAGTATCCCCTACCTGCTGTTTTGGCATAGCTGCTTTCTGAAACCGCGGAGGATACTTTGTGTCCACACTGGGGCCACCCTGGGATCTTTATAAACCTGACTGTTTGCACCTAACAGGTGGCTTTTAGAAGTGAGCGACTGGAAACTTCCTTACATTGCAGTGGAACCACAATTTTAGCCCAGTGAGAGCTGGCTAGACAGTTCAGGGGGTAAAGGAGCCTGTTCACCAAGGCTGACTCCCTGAATTTGATTCCTGGAGCCCAAAGAAAGGTGATTGACTCCACAGAGCTGTCCTCTGACCTTGAATGCCGTGTTCACATGCATAGCGCGCACACACAATGGTGATTTATATATATATGTATATATATATTTACACACACACACACACACACACATGTTTGTTTGAGACAGAGTTTCTCTGTGTAACAGCCATAGCTGTCCTGGAACTCGCTTTGTAGACCAGGCTGGCCTCAAACTCACGGAGATCCACCTGCCTCTGCCTCCCGAAGGCTGGGATTAAAGGTATGCGCCACCATGCCCAGCAATAAATAAAAATTTAGGAAGAAAGACAATCCTTTTTAAGGTCCAGGACTGTTAATACTCCCAGGACCTGGAAGAGGCAGAGAGGCGCCAGACGGTTTTCTGGGTTTCCGCTTGGGCATTGAGGAGAAGGTGCAGCCGTCTATTAAACACCAGGTGGAGGAGAGGAATTGGAGACCCATGATCAGCAAGGCCTGGGCACCACAGGAGGTCCAGGGTAGGGGTGGGGGCTGTATGAAAGAGAAGTTGGTATGAAGTCGCCCAGGACCATCTTGCTGGGGTCCCTCCACCCCTTACAGGCGCTGGGCACCTCATCCTGCACTCCCTCCACCTCGGGGCTCCGCAGTTCCACTGGCGACCTCTCCAGAGCCAACTCAACGTGCCCGCTCCTCCTTCCTGTCGCCCTCCCTGGGCGGGCAGGCCTCTGGTCGGCCCTCGGTTCCCTGGCCGATGGCTTCTCTCTCCCTTCGTCGGTTAATCCCGCTCACAGATCCTGCACGACTCCATGGAGAAGCCTTCCTCCCTCCCACCGGGCTCCCTAGGTTTCTAGACACCAGAAGGAATTCTTAGATTAGATCGGCTCCTGGTGGTGCCGGGGCTGGAATCCAGGACCTGGAGCGAGCTGGGGCACCCTGCTCCGGGACTACACCCGAACCCCATGCAAAGCAGCTCTGCAAGCGGATTTAACAGTCCCGGAGGGCACGCCTAATTGGCTTCTGGATACTCAGTAGGAGCGGAGTAACTTTCCTGAAAGAATCAGCGGGTGCGTTTGTTTTTTTTTTTACAAAGCCTTGGTTCGGCCAGCCTCTGGGGCCTCAGTTTCCCCTACGCGGCGGGCGAGCCGGGCCTCGGACGCGAGGCCCACGCGGGGTGGACTGCAGCAAGCCGTCCACGGGGGCGCGCGCGCGGGTGGATGGACGTGACCGCGCGGCGGGGCCCGCCCCGGGCCGGCCACCGGCGCATGCGCGTCACCGCCTGCGCGCTGCGGGCCCGGCGGACGCGGGGGCGGGGGCGGGCGCGGGAGGAAGGGAGGAGGGAAGAGGGAGGGAAGAGGGAGGGAAGAGGGAGGGAAGAGGGAGGGAAGAGGGAGGGAAGAGGGAGGAGGGAGGGAGGAGGGAGGGAGGAGGGGCGGGCCCGGCGCGGCTGCCCGGCCGGCTGCTGGAGGCCCCGGGCCGGGCCCGCGCCGCGATGGCCCTGGTGACCCTGCAGCGCTCTCCCACGCCCAGCGCCGCGTCGTCCTCCGCCAGCAACAGCGAGGTGAGCCGGGCCGCGCCCTCCCGCAAGGTGCGAAGCGGAGGCGCGTCCGCCCTTGGGGTGCGGGCGTCCCCGCGTCCCGGGGACTGAGCATGCGCGGGGTCGGGGTCGCGGGGAGATGCTGCTGCCAGCGCGCCGGGCACCGGGAACGGCTCTGGGTTCGCGCTCCCGGGGTGCGCTGGGGGCCTGGGCTCGTGCTGCTGAGAGTCGGGGTAGATGGGCACCGGCGCGCCCCCGGGTCCCCAGGGCGGCCTGCCTTGGGCTGCGCTGCCCCGGCCCGTCTCAACCCCCACCCCCCTCCCCTGATGAGCCGAAGGCCTGCGGGTAAATCCCTGAGGACCCAGCCTGCTGCAGGGGACGCCTCGCTGTGCCCGCCCGGACCAGCCCTGCAGGCCCAGGAAGTTGCCAGCTGGGATCTGGGCCCTGTCCCCCCGGGTTGTGTGTGTGCCTGCCTGAGACTCGGGCTCAACACCCCCTGTATCCCCGTGTGGTTGGCGTTTGTGTCTCAGTCTAGCCGGGGCTGGCAGGCACGTTTGCTGGGTGGCTGTGAGTTTAAGCCTCCAGGGTCCCCTCTGTCTGAGGCTCTTTCATGAGTTTTATCTCCAGGCAGAAGGTTCTGGTTGCCTCTTCTTTTTTTTTTTCTTCTTCTCTTCTTTGCACACAATCAGGCAGGGCAACTGAGAAGTTTAGATTGTAGTAGAGACTCTCTTCCCACACAGCTCGGTTCTCCCACATCAGTTTACAAAGTACTTTTTATCCTCTTTATCTCATGTTCTTCCTACAAAAAAACTACAGCGGCTTAGGGAAGAGTGTGGCTTCAGGGGAGGGACTGTACCGGCCTTTGCAGCCCCGATTTCTCTGCCTCCCTCCCTCCCTCCCTCCTTCTGCCCCACCGTGTAGCTCTGGTTGGCCTGGCACTGTGTAGACAAAGCTGGACTCCAGCGTGGGATTGGCCGCCTGCCGCCGCCGCCCAGGTGCGGTATTTTAGAAGGGCCCTCCGCACCTGGCTTTCAGCCTGGATTTCTGACCAACTTCCATATTGTTTTTGGTGATTTAACACCTGATCACTTCCTGTTCCTGCCTTAGACACAGTTTTAGGTTTTCAATCTTTTTTTTTTTTTTAGTTGAGATGTAACTCACAGCCTGTGACTTTACCTTTGCGAAGTATGTAATTCAGTTTTAGTAGGTCACCCCGAAGTCCAGAAGCTTTTCAGCACCCCACCCTCCCGAGTCCCCACCCCCACTCCAGGGGGCCCTTCACCTCCATTCTCTACATTTGCCCATTCTGTGCATTTCATATAACCAGAAACATACAGTATTGCCTCTGCCTGGCTTCTCTCTCTTAGCACAATGGTTTCAGGGTTTATCAGGTTGTGTCACGAGTCAGTGTATCATTTTATGAATGAAAGATCCATTACATGAAGGTAAAAGTTTTTTCAGGACATTCATTAGGATACTTTTATCATTTTATTATTTTTTAGTGCTAAGTTTTGAAGCAGGGCTGTGTGTGTGTGTGTGTGTGTTCCAGCTCCTGTATATTTTTTTCCAAAAAAATTATTTCAAAGCCAGGTGGTGGTGGCGCATGCCTTTAATCCCAGCACTCCAGCCAGGTGGATCTCTGTGAGTTCGAGGCCAGCCTGGTCTATAGAGCGAGTTCCAGGATAGGCACCAAAACTACATGAAGAAACCCTGTCTCGAAAAACACACAAAAAAATTAAATTGTGTGTGTGTGTCTGTGTCTGTGTCTGTGTGTCTGTCTGTCTCTGGATGGATGGATGGATGGATAGATATGTGCATGTGAGTGCAGGTTCCCACAGAGATCTGAAGAGGACCTTGGGTCCTGCGGAGCTGGGGCGCCCTGTTTGTGAGCATCAGGATGAGGGTGCTGGCATCTGATTTTAGGTCCCCTCTGGAAGAGCAGCAAGTGCTTTTGACTGCTCAGCTGCCCGCAGCCCTGTCCCAGCTTACATATTAAATTATTACATAAGAATTTTGTTTTGTTTTGTTTTATTTTCAAGACAGGGTTCCTCTGTGTATCCCCGGCTGTCCTGGAACTCACTCTGTAGATCAGGCTGGCCTAGAACTCACAGAGATCCTCCCTGCCTCTGCCTCCTGAGTGGTGCTGGGATTAAAGGTGGGTGCCACCGCCGCCTGGCTGTATAAGACAACTTTTTAAAACCAAGTTTCAATGACCAGTTAACAGAGTATAAAACTCAGCCAAAGGGCTGGGAAATGGCGAATCCTGAAAGTGGGAGGGAGGGGCCAGGTGCCCAGAGCCCACATATCCCAGGGATGTGAGAGGTGGAGATAGGAAGTCCTCAGAACAAGCTACTCGGCCAGAGTGGTGGAATTAAGATTGGGTTCGGCGAGGAGACCCTGACTCAACCTGGAAGACAACATCATAGTCTCCAGCATCCACACACATACATGTACACACACACACACACACACACACACACACGAACACACACCTCTCACACAAGTACACAAAAAGCACAAACGGAAACCCTAAAATCCCAGACAGCTTTTCTCTAACTTTAGTACGTCAGCGGCATTTGTCTGCAGTGGTAGAACAGACCTGGATGCTCCTGGGATGGCGAGGCTGCCTCCCAGATGTGCTGAGGCCGGGAGCAAGGCCAAGAGGAGCTAGCAGGTGCCACCGCCTTGAGTTGGGAGACCCGGGTCCAGATTGGCTGTGCCTCTGGCCCGCCCTTCCTCCACTTGGCTTCCTGTCTCGAGTCAGCTCATCTTGAGAGGCCTGGATTACTTCTTAAGGAGGATGGTCTCTGCCATCTCTTCTCCTCCGGCATTCCTGGCCTTACATCACCTTTCGATGGAAAAACCTCAGAGGGTGACTGAGAAAGAAATGGCTGTGGTGCCTGTTACACGCCCCCCCCCCCCCCATCACCACCACCACTTTATCAAAACGCCACTTCTCTTATGAGTCAGGGACACAGTCGTTTCCTGACACAGCAAGGCTACCCGCGAAGCCTGGGAAACCAAGCGAAATCACAGCCCTTGGCCCTACAGCAATCCTGCCCTGCCCCGTTTGCACCCTCACCCCCCCACCCCCCCTGCACCCCCCCAACCCCACCCCTGCCCCCTCCCTCCGCCTTTCTTTCCTTCTGGATCTTTAATCATCTCATGCTTCTTGTTTCTCCGTTCACCTTATCTGAACTTCCCTGTGAGAACGAGGGGAGCCCAGAAGAAGATACAGCAGCTCCCCCCCTCCCCCAGTGCATAGTAACATTGTTTTTGACAAATGTACATAGTCCCTCTTTTTTTTTTTTTTTTTTTTTTTTTTTTTCTAGGCACAGGCAGGTCTCCAGACACTTTGGGCTGGGCCGGGGCTTTCTCAGCCTCGATGCTGACACCGACACTCGTGGCCAGAGCCTTCTTGTGTAGCAGCATCCCATGTTCCACCCACTAGATGCCAGCAGCACCCTCCAGAAATGCCCCAGTGGCCCTTGGTTGAACAAATGCTGACGTGTTGGTCGCGGCTAGCTAGCTTGCTTCCCTCTGGTCCTGTGGTGTGTGGAGCCTGCCCGGTTCCTTCTCCCTTACAGCCCCGGAGCAAATGTGGTCCATTCTCAGTGTGTGTATCTGTGAAGTTGTACACGGAATCTTCATGCAGGGAGGATGCCGGGGCCTTAGGGCGTGCTCATTCTTGGTCGAAGGTGCCCCCTCTTGCTGTATGGCCCTTGCTGCCTGTTACCCTTCCTACCTTAACTCGACACCCGTTCCCTATTGTCCTTGACCGCTGGCTGGATTGACTCCAGTCCGGTGTCAGTCTTGGCCATCACACAGGTCCCCATTCTCTTCCATTCACAGGGTACTTAAAAAACACACCAAGTCCCCCTGGGGCAGCCTTGTGTTTTCTTCTCATTTTATGTTTCCTCCCAAAAAGAAAAGAAAAAAAAATAGTGATGGGGTTAACATGTATACATTTAGAGTTCAGTGCCTGGCTACCTTCTATGGGATGTTTTTTTTTTTTTTTTGGACGGGCCTGCTTGCTAGGTTGTCTGAGCTGCTCTCTTAAATTCCCAGCTCCAGCAGTCCCCTGCCGCAGCCTGTTTCATAGCTGGGATGACAGGTGTGTGCCCCACCCCTTGGAATGGACTTTTTTACGATGGACTGACTAGTGACAGAGAAATAGATTTCCTTACAACATCGCCCCGCGCCCCCCCCCCCTGTCTCCCTTAAAAACAAAACCAACATAAGGCTCAGAGCCAGCAAGGCCAGAGCAGAGGGCTGAAGGAATGTGTTGGGGAACTCTGCCTCCTAGGGGCTCGGCTCCCAGGCAGCTCTTGATAGACTGTGCCGGGAATGGGGGGTAAACATTTGGGAACCTGAAAACATGTGGCGGGAATGACTCAGAGGAACAGCGCATCAGGTTGGCAAGCAGAGGACGGGGGTGTGTCTGTCGCACACGCCAGCCTTCTTCCTGGATGCCTTTATCTTTTCCCGGCACCCGGGGGAGCCCGCTGTCAGGGCCGATGATAGCAGGGACGTCGGCTTTGATAGCAGCGACGTCGGCGTTGATAGCAGCGGCGTCGGCGTCAGCGGGGTTACATTCTCTTTCTCTCTCTGCAGTTGGAGGCTGGCAGCGATGAAGAGCGGAAGTTGAACCTCAGGTGAGTCTACTTGTGTGTGTTCTTAGGGCTCACAAGCAGGTAAGGAGCGGTGTGGCTGGGCTTGGAAAGTCTGGTCTTGACCTGTGGGAAAGCGCCTTTGTGGAAGCTGGGAATGGGGCTGCGTGTTTGGTATCTCACCCCTTGGGCGGGGACGTGGATCGCTTGAGTTCGAGGCCAGCCAAGGCTACCTGGTGAGGTACTGCTGTATAGGTGCCTGGTTGTAGTGCACACCTGTAATTCCAGCAGTTGATGAGGGGTTTATAGGCCAGCTTGGGCTGCATAGTGAGAACTTGCCTAAAAAAAAAAGAAGAAATACTATATACATATGTTGAGTTGGATGTGGTGGAATCCACCTGTATCGCACCGAGTCAGGACTGGGAGTTGGAAACGAGCCTGGACCACAGAGTAAGACCCCAGCCCTGTGACTGCCTTGATACAGCAGTTGGGAAAGGAGGCAAGAAACTCCTTTTCTGTGCTTGACTCCATTTTTGCTGTTACATTTGTGTGTGTGTGTGTGTGTGTGTGTGTGTGTGTGACAGAGATGGGGGGAGAGAAAGAGAGAGGAGAGAGAGAGAGAGAGAGAGAGAGAGAGAGAGAGAGAGAGAGAGAGAGAGAGAGAGAGCGAGCTTGGAGCAATCAGTTTCTCCTCCCGTGTGGGTCCCGTGGAGAGAATTCAGGTCCTCAGGCCTGGCAGCAGGCACACCTTGGCCGCTCAACCCTCTCTTCGGCCCCTGATACATCTTCTTGCAGAAATTCCTGTTTGTGTCTAATAACCGTTACACGATGCCCTGTTTTTCATCCTGCTTTCGACAAGCTGCTGCTGCTAGTTTTGAAGTCAGAGCATCGCTTCTGGGACATGGATCCCCGGCTTGCTCTGCCAGTCGGTTCCTGTGAGGTGGGCTTGTGGTGTGAGATTGGGACCGACCTGTGGCTGTGCTCTCTTGAAAATGTTCTTCGGGGCTGGAGACGGCTCGGTTAAGAGCGCTGGCTGCTCTTGCAGAGGGCCTGAGTTCGGTTCCCAGGACCAACGTGGAGACTCAGCCACCTGTAATAGGGATACATGCAAGCCAAATTCTCAGATAATATGTTTTAAAAAATTCCCTTAAGATGTAGTCATCATTTACTGTATTCACTCAGGGACACCCAAGTCAAAGTCATCTTGGCTCTTCTTTGCCAAAAATGCAAACTGTCTTCTCTTTGCCCATCTGAAGTCTGAACCAATCATTGAATGTATATATGTAAATGCAGCAGACAAACGTTCAGGTATTTTTTTTTTTTACAAACTTGTATTAATTTAAAGATTTCTTTTTATGTGTATGAGTGTTTTGTCTGCATGTATACACACTGCATTCATGCCTCTGGATGGTTGGGAGCCACCCTGTGGGTGCTGAGAACTGAACCCAGGGTCATCTGCAGGGGTAACAAATGCTTTTAATTACTGAGCCAGTCCCCCCGGGAATTCTTACAAAGAGAAGTCTGTTTTACTGTGGGAGGATCAAGACCAGTAACTGTAAAAAAAAGTAAGGGTCTGAAGGGTCAGCCTTTCAGTGCTGTGCTGGGTTCTGTTCAGTGCTGTGCTGGGTTCTGTTCAGTGCTGTGCTCTGGTGGTCTGCTTAAACTCTGGCAGAACAGACATATGTCTAGTCTGCCTCTGGACTCCATGCGTTTGAGTGAAGGGAAGGAAGTCTTCTGCTTTGGTCGGGGCCATATTGTTTGTGAGGATGACGTGTGGGGACACCTGTCCCGCAGAAAACAAAGTGGTCGCTGTAGCAGGTGCCAGATCCTCGTCGCTCAGGTTAGGCTGGGAGAAGGACAAACTGCCTCTCCCGGCCTTGGTGTCGAGCAGCTTGTGGCCCAGAGTAAGGTTCCAGGGCTGGAGATGCTGATTCCCGGGGCCAGTAATGGGCTGCCTGTTGTCCATGGCGCCCGTGTGTAGGAGGAGGGCCTGTGGAATCTGGATGTTGGGTGCAGGCCCGGAACTGGGAGGAGAACTTGATGAGGGGAGTGGGGCCCCCAAAGCCTCTGCAGCTTCCTGCTCCTTCCTTCTGCAACCCTTCCCTTGGGTCAGAATTCCTTCCACCCTCCACCCATCCCTTCCTCTCTGGGCATCGGGCCAGAGAGAGCCTTGAGCTTCTTTTGTCTTTAATTGCCCTTAATTAGCAGAATGCACCCTGCTTGAGGATGTTGGTAGCGTAGAGAACTCAGAGCCGAGATAAGAAACTGTGTCCGTGGTCCTTGTGTCTTACTAGTGAAAGGGAAAGCTGCCTGGTTTGGAGCTCTGGGGGGCCTGACACAGGATGAGGGGTGGTGTCCTAGGACACTGACACCTCTATATTCCAGGTGATGAATCCGAAGCTTATGTCTTGATACTCTGCAAAGTGAACTGTCTGTGGCATGGCGGGGCAAGCCTGTCCCCCTCCCCCCCCCCAGCTCTCTAGAGAGGCTGAGGCGAGAGGATCTCTGGGGCCTGCAGAGTTCAAGGGCAGCCAGGGTTACATCACAAGACCCTGCTGAAAAACCAGGTCACACACGCATGCATTCATGCACGCACGCGCACACATGCATGCACTCCACACTCAGGCACTGGAGGCCAGTACCTCCAGGCTGATGGCCCAGGGGCCCACTGGCTGTCCAGAGGAGTCAGTTCCTTTGGACCCACAGATGAGGGAGTTGTCTGAAGGACTGAAGGCAGTTCCAGAACCAGAACCCAGAACTCCGCTCGACTTCAGGGCCGGTAGCTCCTGGGATGTCAGATCCAACCAGGCGGAGCTGGACCCTTCTTCCAACACAGGATCCCAAAGCCATCGAGGCCACAGGGAGAGAGAGCCCCAACTGGAGTGGGATGCAGGGTTCCCGTGTGGGGGAGGGGTGGCTGGCTGGCTTCTGTTTGTGCTACCAGCCTTCCTCTTAGTCTTCTTGACTCACCTTGATGTTTACGCCCCTTTTCAGACAGAGGCCGGCCGCCTGCTTTCTAACAAGGAAGTTCTGTGTCTCGGTCTGACCTTTGACACTGCTCATTTGCATGTCCACTCTCCTCTCTCTCTCTAGTCTCCTAGAAAAACAAAACAAATGTGGACTGGTGGACCCGCCCCCGCCAGGTGCTTTTGTTTGAGGCGGAAGAGTGAGGGAGAGATTTTGCTTTGGATTGGTCCAGAATGGTAAACAGCGGTTATTCAGTTTCTGAGATAGAAGGGAAGCCTGGGAAGCCTGCGGGGGTGGGGTGGGAATGCTCCCATCATCCTCTGCTCTCTGCGATGACAGTTGGACCTCTGTTGCCCAGGGTTCTGCATACTGGTGTCAGCAGCTGTGGCTGGAAGGTTTCAGGGTTACATTGTTGCTGGCATGTGCTTAGGCCTGAGGTTTAGCCAGCGGCGCACAGAATTTTTTCTTAACTGTCATTGATTTACTAGGAGATATAGTATTGTGACGGTTTACCCCATTTCCATTTTACTACAGATCGCCACAAAGTGTGCACACATTTGTTTCTGTGGGAGTGACAACCTCCCCCTATCCCTATAGATACCAGGGACAGCTGTGATGGCGTGCTCTTCAGGGTCACGGAAGAGATTAGATTGACTCATCTCTTTGCAGCACGTTGGCGAATCCCATTCAGTCTTCTGGGTCCCCCTGCCTCCTCCTTCCTATGTCTCTTGAGTAGTGCCATCGACTAGACCTGCTGTTGGACCACCTGTCAGTGCACCCCAGTGAATCCTCCCATGGTCCTTCACGCTTCTCTCTCCCAGTCCCCCACATCACTGTGTTCTGCCTTTCCTTCCCTCGTCCTGCCCACATACCGTTTCTTTTTGGGGATCCGACGGGACAGCTCCTGCTCCCTGACCCGGTCCCCTAAGCCATGTCCTTTTCAGTAGGCTTCGTTCCTCACTGCCTGCTGAAACATGTTCTCGTCTCACGTGGGACTGTTGAGTACCAGAGAGAGCAGGTGGCCCTCCTCTTGTCTGTCTGTGATGGAGGCTGGTCTCCGCCCCTTGTGATGCAAACTCTGTGTGGTTTTTATCACATCTCTCGATATCAGGGCACTTATTACTGATATGACCGAGTTCTCTTCCCACACATGGCGTTGACACAGTTGAAGGGGATGAAGATCGGACTCTGCAGTTAATTATAGACAAGAGAGGTCGTGGGCTGTGGCTGATGAGCATATGAAGCCCTGAGTCGGGTAAGTCTGTGTGTGGATCCCGGCCCCGCCACCATACCAAGCTCTTTACCCTGAGGGGCCCTGGCCTCTGTCTCTGTGGGGCTTACCTGTGGACTGGAAAAGAGCCTTCTGGCTAGTGGCCTGTGGAAAGTTCCTCGTGTGGGACCAGATGAGTGTTGGTTGGTTATGTGTGACCTTAATGTCTTTCTCGGGTGTGGCTGCCATGAAGGGCTGCTGGCACAGGAGAATGCGTGGGCCTGTATGTATGTGTCCCAGCCTCAGAAGGTCACCAAGGGTGCCCTGGCTAGGAGCAGCCAGAAGCCCACACCTGGCTACATTCCTGTGAGATGCTGGGGCACTAGGGGTCTAACTCTGAAGACATTTGGAAAGTGACCAGGCATCGAGATGAAGGAGATGCTAAATAGTGCCTCCCACCCCCAGCCCCATAGTGACCCCCTGGCCTTCTGTGTATGTACCTGGCTGCTGGCCTCTTCTGGAAGCAGTGTGATGAAGACCATGGGTGTTGCCGGGTGGTGGTGGTGCACACTCCTTTAATCCCAGCACTCGGGAGGCAGAGCCAGGCGGATCTCTGTGAGTTTGAGGCCAGCCTGGCCTACAGAGTGAAATCCAGGACAGGCACCAAAATGACACAGAGAAACCCTGTCTTGAAAAACCAAAACAAAAGACCATGGGTGTCAGCGAGCGTGTGGTCCTCCCAGCTGTGTCTCCTGGTTCCCTCGCCATCCTGGGAGCCCCTCAGGCTGGCGTGGGGCCCAGTAGTTGTGTGCCAAGTGGGGCACTGGGGAGAAGACACGGCTGTGTCACACGGCTGAGTGTGGATCAGAAGTGGGGGGCTCGTCTTTGTTTGAGTGTGTCTGAGTCAGGGCCATAAACACGATCGTTTTCTTTTGTTTGAGCACCTGCCCCCTGGATGTCTGGGTCAAGGCAGCAAGCTTGGCCTTCTGGGTTCTTTTTGGTTTTGGAGGTAAGCCATGAACTCTCTTACCCCTCTCTCTGCCCTTCATCTTGTGGTCTTGGCTTGGGGTTCCCCAGGGGATTCCACTCTTTAGAGCCGCTGGGAGTGTGGCTGCCCTCTGTCCCTGCCCTACAGCGTTCAGCTGGGCTAGCCTGGTCTGCTCTGCAGACCATTTTGCCACTTGCCCTTTGGAAATGCTGCTCTTGGCCTGCCCACTCTTGGGTGTCCCCCTGCTTTACTCGAGGGTTTATTTCAGAGGGTTTTCAAGCCTCTGTTGACACTCGGCCAGGAAAGCCCTCTGAGGTGTGGACTACCCACTTTGTGCTTCCTGAGGGAAATGATGTGGGCAGGAGTATAGGTCAGGGTTATCAGTCACCTGCAGCTGAGTAACAGGTGGCTAGAAACTTAACGGCTGAAGTCATCCATCTGCCTTGGTTGCTCGGAGGTTTATGGCTGTCTGAGAAATCAGCCCTGCCCAGCAGGGTTGGAGATACTTGAAGAACTCTTCTGACAGGCTCTAGCCTTGTGGCCTTGTGTGCCCTGGGTGGCCTGTGGAGTCCTACAGGTCAGACTTGCTGTCTTATGGACTGTGATCTTGAACTACCCAGGGGACAACAGAGTCTTTTGACATTTCCCTCTGCACTTTGGTGGCAGATACCTGGTGGTCAATCTCTGTACACCTGTGCCCCAGTCTCTGCACACCTGTGTCCCAGTCTGCACACCTGTGTCCAAGTCTCTGTACACCTGTGTCCCAGTCTCTGCACACCTGTGTCCCAGTCTCTGTACACCTGTGTCCCAGTCTCTGCACACCTGTGTCCCAGTCTCTGCACACCTGTGTCCCAGTCTCTGCACACCTGTGTCCCAGTCTGTACACCTGTGTCCCAGTCTCTGTACACCTGTGTCCCAGTCTCTGCACACCTGTGTCCCAGTCTGCACACCTGTGTCCCAGTCTCTGTACACCTGTGTCCCAGTCTCTGCACACCTGTGTCCCAGTCTGTACACCTGTGTCCCAGTCTCTGTACACCTGTGTCCCAGTCTCTGCACACCTGTGTCCCAGTCTCTGCACACCTGTGTCCCAGTCTCTGTACACCTGCGTCCCAGTCTCTGCACACCTGTGTCCCAGTCTGTGCACCTGTGCCCCAGTCGACTTAGGATCCTCTTGTTAACAAACACCTCCTGAGCCTACTTTGTGCCAGACTCTGTTCTGGCAGCTGGGGTTATAGACATGGACAGCATGGATCTGCCTTGTGAAGTACTGGGAGACAAGACGAGGAGGAAGATAACAGGTCTGGGAATGGTGTGTCACACTCACGAAGGAGAACGGTGCAGCGGATGGGAGGCTTAGGCCACACTCCATCCTGCTGTTGGCTTTGCGTCCAGTAGCTCATCCCATTTACACACAAGTCTTGTAAGGAGAGCACCGTTCTGAGTTCTGCCTAAAGCAAGCATTTGCTCGTGGGGTAGCCAGGGCAAACCATGCAGAAATACCAGCCCTGTGTTTCCTGGGAGCCTGTGTGTGGGCCGCGGGCTTGAAGTGGCATCTGTACCTCAGTCTGGAGGCGTACAGTCCCGCCATAGTGGAGAAGGCACAGCTGTGGCCAGCTGTGTGGCGGTAGGAGCGCGGACCCGCCTGCTCACATACAGATGAGGAGCACTGAACCAGAATTGCCGCCTGTCTGTAACCCTGAAGCCCCGCCTCTGGGCCCAAGGGCCTCTTGTCCCAGTGCCTTCCATTCCAGGACAGTGCTCCTGAGGCCGAGGGGTCAAACTCGTGAGCCCCTGAGGCATTTCACATTCAAACCTCAGCAGCCCACAGACCGCTCTAGGGAAGCTGTGCACACGAGGTCGAGCCAGGTTCTGGAGGTGACGCCACACCCGGAGGCCTGCGTGTGCCCTCACTGCAGACACGCCGGTTTGTGTTCGGTCTGCGTCTTCTGCACCCCGACACAGTGTACATGGGGAGGTCAGAGGGAAACTTTTGGGCATCTTCTCTGATCTCCGGGGATCTGACTTGGGTCATCATGCTTGACAGCAAACGCCTTTACCCTTGAGCTCTCTTGACAGCCCAGAAGATTTTATTTTAAACTCAGAATTTATATATGAAACATTTAAATTTAGAGCGCCATCCTACAGTGGGGACACAGGAGGACAGAGGTGAAGAGTTAAATTGATTCTGCCAGAGCTTTAATTAAATCCATTGTTGCAGTTAAAGTGAATTACACTTCAGTGGGTTTCATTAAACTTGTGGAACGCCAACCCTTGGACTTTAAGAGAACGCCAGGGGGCCGTGCTTATCCCGTCCACGCCACTCTGTGGTACCTGCGTTCACGTGTGACCATCGCGGTTTTCGTCCTCCAGTGAGGCGGTGAAGCCAGACACGGCGGCACATCGCCTGTGGTCCCGGGGCTTGGATTGTGGGGGCAGGAAGATCCAAAGTTCCGGGTCAGTTTGGGTTGCTTAGACGTGGTCTCACAAACTAGAGAAATGGGGGAAAGACCCTGGGAATTTCAGCCCAGGAGCCCACGTGGTGGACGGAGAGAACCAACTGCCCAGCTCGTCACAGGCTGTCCTCTGAGCTCTGCACGTGTGCCTTGACAGTCTCCTCTCTCTCTCTCTCTCTCTCTCTCTCTCTCTCTCTCTCTCTCTCTCTCTCTCTCTCACACACACACACACACACACACACATACACACACACATACACACACACACATAATGAATAGAATTAAATACTCAAAAAGAGAGAGAGTCGTGAGAAAGTACCAGAAGGCCGAGGATCTTGTGAAGCAGATGTCTGCCATGCCACCTCAGGCCGGTCACTTCACCTCAAGGACAAGATTAGGCTCTAGGTCCTAAAGTCTCCAGTCACTGGTCTCATTCTGTGAGGTGACCACCGTAACTGCTCCGTGAGGGAGCTTCGTGCCAGCCTCTTGTGTGTCTGTGTTGAGCTTCTAATCATCCTCTAGACTTGTAACACGTTCGGGAGTTCGAGTCCCACCGTGAACGAGGTCAGACATTTTCGGTGTGTAGCTGGGTCAGGGTCCTGGTCCAGTTCAGAAGGACCTGGTTTGACCACTGAGCATTTGGACTGTGTGTTCCCACCAGGAGCCCTTGGCTGCCCCTCAGCTGGGCACAGAGCCACCAGCTGTTAGGAAGGACTCGGATCTTCGGGCTCATCTGTGGTGTTTGTGGTCCTGTGGGCAGCCCTGGGTACTGGCAGCTCTGTGATGATGATGGGGTGGACCGGTCAGCACCCCAAGTTTGAGGAAGGGAGCAGCCAGGAGTAATGAAGGAGCCATTCTGCAGGCGGGGGTGGGGGGTAGGGGGGACGCCAGTGCCAGCCACAGGCTCCCATTCCCGGAGTGCTCAGTGTGAGATGCTTCCCACGGGGGCGGATGCGGGGACCGCTCTGGCTGTCCTGGTTCAGTGTGTAAATGGACGGCGGTAGACGCACGGTTGGCCGCAGATAGACCAACTCTGTGTGGGCCCAGCAGGGTCTCATCGTTGGGGTGTGCCACATTCCTTTAACCTAACCTGTGCGGCTGTGACCTGGGTCAGCCACCTGCTAGCACCTCACCGAGAAAAAGCCCACATCCCCAACCCTTAGAGAGGGTCCTGTCCTGGTGTGGTGTTGCCCTGCCTTGGTGCAAAAGAGCGATTATTGTTGTCATCCTCGGTGTCGCCAAGAACCACTCACTCCTGCTCCGCTGCAGCTGAAGTCCAGGTGATTTCCCCCGGGAAGAACCCGGACAACCAGGTGGGGCCTGTGCGGGGAACCCCAGTGCTTGGACGCTTCCTCCCAGGTTCTGCCGACTCATGACCATTCCTCCCAGTTTCTGCTGACTCACGCACGGTTCCTCCCAGGTTCTGCTGACTCACACTCTTATCTTTCTGAGCTTGGAAACGGCATTCTCATGCACCTTTGTTTTCACAGATTTACTTCCCTTTCTTTTCTGGATTAGCTATTTAAATTTCTTTTTTCTTTTTTTTAACTATTGTTACAATATTTATTTATTTGTTGCCTGTATGTGTGTGTGAGCCGTTGTGAGCCCGTGGCACAACTTACAGGAAGCAGTCAGAGGACAGTTTGAAGGAGTGAGTTCTTGTCGTCTACCATGTGGGTCCCAGGGATTGAACTCGGGTCGTTGGGCTTGGCAGTGGGCACCTTTACCCTTTAAACCATCCTTCTGGCCCTCAAATGGCTACTTTTGGAGGTGTTTTTTAAAAGACTTAAGAGGTCCATTAGATGTGAATTGACTCTGGCTGTCTCTGCTGAGTGAACCACAGAGTTCACTCCCAGCCATGGGCTGACCATGAGCTCCCTGGGCAGGTTTCCCAAAACCTGGACCTGATACGAATGTCTGCAGAGCTCCCATGGGCATGGGCTGTGGTGAGCAGAGCTGGTAGCCACCTTGTGTTGGTCTGCTGCAGGTACATGCCTGGAGTGGAGGCCACTGACTGTGTAGCAGCGCCGTGTAGCTCAGTGGTGGAGCGCTTGTCTGACATACACAAGGCCTGGGGTTCGGTTCTCAGTACTTCCCCAAGGAGCCCACTTCCAGGAATGCCTGATCAGCCGTCCTGTGTGTATGGGACAGCGTCCCATGCAGAATAGCAACGAGTGAAGCTACCTGGCGATGGGGTGTGTTTTGTTGGGTATCTGTTTGGTTATCAGTGAGTGTGTGTTCAGTATTTGTGGGTTCTGCATTGAGTGCTGGGGATACTGTGTTGAGTAAAAATGGTCTCATCCCCCGCCCCCAGGGATAACTGAGGCCATGTCAACCACAACTCCTTCCAAAAGAGTTTTGAAACATCTTACCAATCGGTCCATAGAGCACAACAGAGCTTAACATTAGTGAGGGGCCAGCGAGATGTCTTGCTGTCAAATCTGATATCTAGAGTATGTGTGCACTCACGTGTGTGTGTGCTCATGTGTGCGTGTGTTGTTGGTTATTTTTTCTACTCTTTTGCTGTTTGGTCTTTGGTTTTTTGGGGGACCTGCCACCCAGCTCCCAAATAAATCACAGAGGCTTATTCTT